>NW_015505632.1:1310601-1353758 GCF_001515645.1 Sinocyclocheilus grahami
CTGCAAATACTCACAACACAACCAAACACAGAAACGCACTACAAAACAGAAATGCACTGCAAATACTCACAACACAACCAAACACAGAAACGCACTACAAAACAGAAATGCACTGCAAATACTCACAACACAACCAAACACAGAAACGCACAGAAAAGCGCAAAAGCGCTGCAAATACTCACAACACAACCAAATACAGAACGCACTACAACACAGAAACGCACTGTAAATACTCACAACACAACCAAACACAGAAACGCACTGTAAATACTCACAACACAACCAATCACAGAAACACACTGCAAATACTCAATACAATCCCAATACCTGTGTATCCTGATTCTCGATTCAATATCTATTGCGATAATTGAGTATTGCGATTATATAATTATTGCGATTCGATATTACAATTTATTGTGATTTTTGTTTGCTTATTAAAGACTAGACTATGGAAAATACCTAATCATACCCTTAAAGAGACTGTATATGATGAGTCATATTAACAAAAACAATGCATCACATCTTTCTTAACTTTTATTTCAGGAGCATACACATACACAGTGTATATTTTAAAGTACCTTGAACCATGAAACTTTCAAGTACCAAAACCCTGAACTTGCATATGAATATAATAGTCAAATGTTCAACAAAATGAGTAGAAAAAATACTTTCTGAAACAAAATAAAATGCTATGTTATTTTGCATATCGTTTTAGTCATGTTTTCCCGGCAGTGTGTAAAATCCAAAATGTTTCCACACTTGGGATTCAAAACGTGACGGTGCAGAAAGAATTCTCGAATGCCTCCGCCATGGTTTTGCTTTCTCACACTGGCTTGAAATGTATACGACGTCATCTAATACAGTGGCGCTGTGCAGACCGATCGTTAAATGATGTCATCAAAGCACCGCGAGAGCTACAGAGAGCAGACAGCTCCGCATGCTTTCGAATCGCTCTCGCAGTACGTGGATGTCATACGCCAATCGGTCTGCGTGGTGCTGCTTCAAGTCAAACACACCTATACATTTCACCCTCTGTTGGAATAAAAGCGGTAACTTCTCCCCACCACCATTTCTACTTGCATGTGTTTTCATTTGCAGCGTGTTGAGATCTCTCGGGCACCATACATGCATATTGCCCCTCAAACGCCATTATAAGCTGCAATATGTTGAAGAATTCGCTGACTTGCTTCCCTTTGTTATTCATTAATGCACACTTTGACAAAGTTTGGAGGAAGGACAACAACCTGATGGTAATGAGCCAAAAGCTGTAATGAACCCACGTTGCCTCAACAAATTTGAATTACTCCCTCCAGGTTATGTGCTAAGTTAAATAGATGTGTTCAGGGAAAATAAGGGTCCCTTGTGGCTTTGCCTTGGGACCCAAAAAATGAACTGATTTCAGATATACAAATTCATGAGATGTTGCACATCTGTTGGAAAACACATACGCAGCTCCCCCACATCGTCTATATTCAGAGCAGGCTATTTTTGCTATGACCGGCACTAGGGTTTATTGTTATAATTTAGCATTACAACATTTTCTCCCACACAGTTTTAATGGGGGGCCATTTCTGAGAAACCTGTAGACACGAATCATGTGTATTAGTCAAACTGGGTGCTTTCCAAATCTTTCTTTCTAGTGTGGTGCAAGTGGCGGCATGGTGGTCAGAACAGGGCCATCAATACAGCATGATGTGGGTAGTTATGAAGTTTCCTGCTCTTATATAACGACTAACACTGAGATAACCTCAAATTCCTTCATCTGTGACTGAAGCCCTGAGGATTTTGACCAGTGAGAGGCTTTAAGATTTTGAATCTTTCTCACTTCACTGCACACTGTTCATCGTAATGAAGCTTCAGTTGAGTGGTCAGGCTGGAACGATCCAGACTGTCTTAGGACATTTGGAAATAGAAGAATGTAACAGAGACAGACTTTGTCTTTGTGGGATATTATGACTGTAATTAAAATCTTTTTCTTGATAAAAGCATGATAAAACTGTTCTCCTTTTGCTCTGAGCTTAATGGTTATTGCATCATTTGCGCCTTCTAGATGGATAAATAGTTAAAATGAATGTGGATGACCCAGAAAAAAAAATTTTAAGCTCCAAATGTAGATAATTCCTTCTCTTGTCTCATGACATATGGTCATCAAGGACATCAAATATAAAAATAGTTTGAAATGTGTTCTTTATTCTCTCAGTTCAAATAAATTGTATTAATTTTATTTACTTTCTTAATAAACATTCCTGGTATAATTGTGAATGATTCGTTGGTCCACATTATCAGGAACATCGCTAAAAATCACTGCCTCTCGAAAAAGGCTTGTGAGTAGGCAGAACATTGAGCAGAGGATTTTTTCCCCCAAATATTTTGACAGTTGTAATATTTCCTCTATTTTATTAATTTTGTTGTATCAAGTCACAACACTGCTGAGAATGAAAACTTTGTAATGATATTAAACTGTATTGGCATATGGCCAAGGGTGGATCCACCAATTCTGATTTCTTTATGATAGATTTCCTGCACCAGATCAGGGTGTACTGAAATTGTTTAAATTTTTTATGATTATGCTTGTTAATCAGCAGAGACATTTAGACATACGGAGATCAGTTTCTCCCGCCATGAATATAAATGACTGAATTAAGTGTGTGTTTACATTTCAAGTTAATGTCTTGATGTCATTATGATCAGGTGGAGGAAGCCGCCTGGAGTCTGTTGGTGAAGACGATGAGCTTATCGTGGAAAACGGTGATGCAGGAAGTGATGTGGCAGAAAAGCCTGCGCGAGGAGGACGCAAACATTCCCTCCCGCAGCAGCTGGATACAGTTGGCATTCGACAGGTTACTGCATCATTCAGCTCACTTCTTTTCATTTTTTTGTCGTCTTGAAGCTATCATTCTTGATATGGTGGTATAACATGTTGCTGGTACCAGTTCCATGTGTTGTGATGGCTCAAAACAAGAATTATTATGTGGCATGACCACTTTAAGATCATTCACCCATTCATTCCGTACATGCGGGTAGAAGGTTTCTCTTAGCTGTGCTGATTACAGTGCTCATCAAAAGTTAAAGGGGTCATGAACTGCATTTTTAAAATTGATTTTGTACTGTTCTCTGAAGTACACTTATAATGCTATCAAGATTTTTACATAAAAAACATCATAATTTAGAAGTAATAGGCTATTTTTTGTCCTGTTTTGACCCCCCTCATTGGAACACTCTTTTTAAATAGCCGTGGCAGATTGTATACTCTAAAGCAGGGATCCTCAAATCTGGCCCACGAGATCCACTTTCCTGCAGAGTTTAGCTCTAACCCTAATCAAACACACCTGAGCATGTTAATCAATGTCTTCAGGATCATTAGAAAATCACAGGTAGGTGAGTTTGATCAGGGTTGGAGCTAAACTCTGCAGCGCTTTGGACCTCCAGGGTAAGATTTGAGGAACCCTGCTCTAAAGTAAACGCCCACTGCTATGATTGGCTCACAGCATTGTCTTTTAGTTTTAATCTTTCTGAAAATCCTACGTCGAATTGTGCCTTGTTTGTAAACTAATCCACAGTAAAATAAAGTGAACAAAGGACCAAGTTCTTACTGAAGCAGTCTGCAACTTCATTAAAAATAAAGTTTATCATTTGGTTTCTGTGTAGACCTCTGGTTATTTACACTACATGTGTGAATCGGTGGGCGGGGCTAAACAGGCAGTGCTGTAGAAGCAGGCGTTGATCTTCTGCGGTGGCGGTGTTTAGCAACACTATTACATCATAGAGTGGTACATTCCACAACCTGTTGTTTTAAAAAATTGGCTTCAACCAAGCTGTTTATAGACTAACGAGAAAGTTTTGACTTACAGAATGTTTCTTTGTTGGCACAATGACCTCTTATATATAAAAAGATTAAGGGAATTTTGATTTCTCAGTTCACGACCCCTTTGATTGAAAGATGTGTGAATAATTTAATCCTTACCTCAGACCTTTTTTTATATATATTTGTAGTCTCAGCCTTTACACAAGTAAGGGATAAAGTGGTGAGCCAAAGACAGTTTTCCACTCAGGTGGACAATAAAGTTTTACAATTATAATTACAATTACAGGCTTTTCTTTTTTTTTTCTTGCAAAAAATATAATTTTGCATAAACCCGGACATATTGTGTAAAATACAGTTTAATATATTTAATTATGTGAGAAAAGAAAAAACAATATAGGGCACCAATTTCCAGGGACAGTTGTCATATAAATGCTTTAGCGTCAATTTTCAAAAATTTTATTTTAGCACAGAATGCTTTAATTCACCAATAACAATCAAGTGTTCTAGATAGCCCTGTGATAAGCTTAAATGTAGTATACTATTTATAATATAATAGTCTCAGTTTGTTAGCTTTTTCTGCACAATAACATTAGCACAATAGCATTTACATTATCTCAGCTGTTGCTTTTAAAGTGACTTACAATGAGGAAAAGCATTTAGAAAGCATTTCATAGGTATGAATTACTCGTGGTAGCTGCTTATTTTCCTCACAATTCAACACAATAAAAATAATGCTTATTTTATCATCTGCTTGTTTATTCATAACCTCTTTTATCATCCTCTTCAGGAATATCAAATTGTGAAGAAATCGGCTCGTTCCCTGAGCACTGTTCAAGTGGAATCTCCATGGCGACTGGCACAGCCATCCATAATCTCCAACATTGTCCTAATGAAAGGACAGGGCAAGGTGAGGGAGGCCCTGCATCCAGGATAATACACACTGTCACTATGCGGATTCACATATATAGCGTTTTGGATATAAAATGCTTTGATCTTGTCGTTTTTTTATTTATTTGAGGGTGATTCACTCTCTGATTCATATTGTAACGAAAGGGATACAGAGGTGGACAATGAAACCTCTATGCAGAAACCATTTCATGTATCAGATACATCACCACCTGTACTATTGTGAATCCAGGCTCATAGAGATTTGAATGTGTAGGGTCTCGGCTTCAGCATTGTCGGTGGGCAGGATTCAGCCCGGGGGAGGATGGGTATATTCGTCAAGACAATTTTCCCCAATGGAGCAGCTGCAGCAGACGGGAGACTGAAGGAAGGTAGATCATGATACAGTAGATCTAATGCACTTGGAGCAATTGTCATCAAAGCAGTTGGACCTCAACCACATGGCATGAGGATTTTCATTGTCTTTGGCTTTTATCTTGAGCTTTTTCACTGGTGAATGTTTCTTTTTCCACCATTCAGGTGATGAGATATTGGAAGTGAATGGAGAGTCTCTCCAAGGCCTCACGCACCAGCAGGCCATTCAGACCTTCAAGGTAAACTGCTCAGTCACCCCAGAAAAACCTGCAGCGGTCCATAAAACCTCAGAAAAGATTTAACTCCGGACTGTTAATCTCAGGCCCATTTCTTTGAATTCTGTGTCATTGGAAAAATGGAAATTACTAGGAATTCTTAGGTGTTCGTCCCATTCAGCAACTAATGGATAACGTTTTTCTCCTTTTCAGCAACTGAAGAAGGGCGTAGTTACCCTAACTGTGCGGACCCGTCTGAGAAGCCCAAGTCTTACACCCTGTCCCACGCCCACCCTACTAAGCAGATCCAGCTCTCCGAACTCAAATGCCAGTGGTGGGACTCCAGTCCCTCCTAGCTTTGAAGATGGGGACTCTCGTAAGGGGCCTGGTCCCAAAGATCGCATTATCATGGAGGTTACACTGAACAAAGGTACAATCATGGCTTTCTGATAAAACAAACAGTGAGTTGCAGAGAGGTACACTAACGTGCAAAAGTTTGGTCTAAAAGATTTTTATTTTTTATTTTTTTTATATTTTTTGCAAGGACATTGCAAGGATGCATTCAACTGATCAAAAGTGACAGTAAAGACACATAATGTTACAAAAAATTATTTCCAATAAAGGTTGTTCTTTTGATCTTTGAATTCATCAAAGAATTCTGGAAAAAAAATCACTGTTCGCTAAAATATATTAAAATAAAGATTATTTGTATTATATAATATTATAATAACATTAGTTAAATATTTGTAATTATCAAATAAATGCAGCCTTGGTGAGCATTCGAGATGTCTTCAAAAACATAAAAATTCTTACAGAAGCTAAACATTTGAACATTGGTGCATACAAAATTAACAAAAGCCAGCTGTACCACCACAGTAATAGTTTTGCTTGTTCATGTGTACTTTGTTTGCTTTTTGCAAATTGCTCTTCCAGATTTTATTGTTCTGGGAAGAAAACAGTCTTGAGAAGTAAACATTAGCCCTGTATTAATTTAATAATCAGCTAATTGCAAAGTTATTTCAACACTCCTTTCCATTTGAAATTAACTCATGAAATGATTTTTTTTATTCCAAGGAAATGGGCTTTAAAGTTATTTTTATTAACATAGACACACACCTGTGTGTCAGGATGAATGTGTGTCTAAGTCTTAAGGCTCATTATGTGTCCAAATAAACCGTCCTTCCAAAATGAAAACTGTTATTCTTGGATCGTCATGCTAATAAATAGACCTTCCAAATGCCTTTCTCATTATTGAGTTGTTAACTTCAGGGACACCGCATGCTTCTTTGACATGAAGGTTGTTATTGCAGTATATGTGAATATTTAACTTACAAATATATAAGTCTTTTAAATCAAAGACTCTAATTTCCTTTTGGTTCAGTGGGTAATTTTACCTTGAAGTTGTATCTATTTGAGGAAGCAATAAAGATTTCCCACTTGTTGCAACAGAATATCTAAAATTCCTTGAACCCCAGAAATAAGACTCCGAAATCATGCCTGATGTGTAGTAAACCATTTGGCAATGCTGTTTTTTTGTGTGTTTCAGAGCCAGGTGTGGGGCTCGGTATCGGTGCCTGTTGTCTAACACTGGAAAACAGCGCTCCTGGGATCTACATCCACAGCTTGGCTCCAGGATCTGTTGCCAAAATGGATAGCAGACTCAGGTAGACTTTTGGTTATATAAGGGCCTTTCGCACCGCTTTAGTTCCAGAACTAAATGTGCAGTACTAAAGTACTGGGACGATTTTGCGCGAACTATTTCCCAGTACCATTTAAAGGGTTGCATTCGCACCGAGTGTGTACTAAGAAGTGATGTAAGCCGGTCGACTTCATCGTCATTTGTGCGCACCGTTCAACAACAAAAACGAAGAAGAACAACATTAACAACAGGAGGATGGAGGACGCTGTGATCGGAGCTGTGTTTTTGTTGTGTGTCGCGGGTTTCACAATAATGGACATGGAAAGTCGACGTATACGTAAAGCGATTGAAAGAACAGAAAGGAGGACTAAGAATCTCCAACGACAACTGGCAGTGCTACATTTGCTACAAGTACCTGCACTTCAGCGTCCGTCCATCTATCGCTGTTCTCCATACTTGCGAAATAAGTTGACACTATGTTTTAATGGTGTTTTAAATCATGGCGGGTAGGGCGTTTTCATACGCGTTTGGCCAATCAATGTCTACTTACTTTACGTGTAGTACCAGTTGTGCTGGTTAGACCCTGCTCCGGAGTATGAGCTTATTTGGTTCTCGAAAAAGGCAGTCCGATACTAAAACACCCAGTTCCGGCGGTGCGAAATGTTTAACAGTGGTTAATCAGTAGAAAGCGTGGCTCAAAGCAAATCTGACTTTTTAGTTTAGGTGTGATTCTAAGAAAAAAACATATTATGGCATATTTCTAGGGCTGCACGATAAATCGCATGTGATATTTAATGCGCATCTTTTCAGAAAGCCGGTTCTGTAATCAGCGGCAAATCTCCATCACGTGCGTGCTTTCACATTGTAGCGAATTTAGCTCACAACAGGAAATATGAAATATGAACAGGAAACTAGTTATAATTAACTATTCATATTTTAGATCCGCTGTAGATATTTAGCTGACCACTCAGGGTCAACTGTCTTGTCAATTCTAAGAACGTTAATTTCCTGGTTAAGGGAAATAACTTTCTTACTGTACAATTCTACCAAGCTTGTAACGTAAATCTGCATGATTAGTGACTCCGGTTATGAGCGCGCGAATATGATCGTGGTTTTGCGCAGCTCATCAGTGAACAACGGCTCTGTGTAGTTAATGCTGCTCAGTGTGAAAGCACGCACGTGATGGAGATTTACCGCTGATTACAGAAAGGCTTTACTGACAAGATGCGCATTAAATATCGCATGCGATTTATCATGCAGCCCTACATATTTCTAAGAAAAAAACAAAAAACAAAACAAAATAACAATATGTTTCTATGAAAAAAATAAATTATCAAATGGTTTCATCATGGCTAAAGTAGTGAGATGTCCTAAACTTTTCAAGTAGTTAAAGCAGCACTATGTAACTTTTGGTGCTCTAGCGGTTAATAAACAGAACTGTGCACACATCCCGCGGAAGAACATTCCAACCGGAGCTAATTCCCTAAGTTTATGTCTATGGCGATTCACGCAGGTATGTGTAACTCCGCAGCGGTGACGACCCGACCAGGCTACAATAGTCCAAATATAAGTACTTATTATAAGTGTACCGTAGTGATTCAGAATAAGACAAAAACGCGGTTTGGAAGATGAATTCATGATGTACTTGCTCATTATATACTTTTTGCAAATTTTGAACACAGAAACAGTTACATAGTGCTGCTTTAAGAGTGAATGGTGCTAGTTTGTCTGACTTTGCAGACACTGTACCCCTTTGAGCAATCATCTTAAATTCTTCACTTACAGTTAATTAAGGAAGGGAGTGGCAGGAATAATACCCCACTAGGGAGAACAATCACATAGATCTTCATTTTCCCTACATGGCCTACAATGTGTCTGTACACGTGTTTGAAGCTGATTGTTTTTTTGAATGTGTAAAACATC
The DNA here is from genome assembly GCF_001515645.1 of Sinocyclocheilus grahami. Classification (NCBI taxonomy): domain Eukaryota; kingdom Metazoa; phylum Chordata; class Actinopteri; order Cypriniformes; family Cyprinidae; genus Sinocyclocheilus; species Sinocyclocheilus grahami. The sequence continues at coordinate 1,319,444 of NW_015505632.1, forward strand.
AATAAACCTCATTTGTTCTTCATTGTCTGCATTTCTGTTTGTGATTTGCTAGAGTTTGTGTGTGCTTGCTGCTTTTTAGATGAAACACCTCACAGACTGAAAAAGAATGTGCAATAAGAGCCAGAAAGCCATGAATGGGGTCTTTATGGCAGGAGATTGAGGTCCTGAATGTTAGATCTAGTTGTGAAAGTGGTTGCAGCTGTCTAAAGAGAAAGATAAGGCTGTAATACACTCTCAGGCATGTCTATTTTTATTGGGTTGACACTTAAAATCCCCTTGGATTGCATACATCAATGGTAATCCCCATTATCATGTGATATACTGTATATTATACTCGATCGTTCAATGGTCTAGACCTAAATATATTTCGAATGTGCTTATTGAATATAAACCTAATAAATCTCTTAAATCATTAGGATTAAGTCAGATAAAAATATATAAGGTTCACTCCAAACATGCTGAGACAGCTTTAAGATATTATGCCACCCACAGCTGGAACCAGCTTCCAGAAAATATCAGATGTCCTGCAGCGTTATCCACATTTAAATCCAGGCTGAAAGCATGAATGTAAACTTTGCCAGTTTACACTATCATTCAAAATTTGTGGTTGGTAAGATTTTTTTTAATGTTCTCACTTCTTGTTCTCACCAAGACTGAATTGATTTGATCAAAAATGCAGTAAAAATAGAGTAATATTGGGAAACATTTTTGCAATTTAAAATAACCATTTTATTATATTTTAAAATGTAATTCAATCCTATGATTGCAAAGCCCATTTCTCCAGTCTTCTGTGTAACATCCTTCAGAAATCATTCTAATATGCTGTTAAGCTGCTCAAGTAACATTTCTTACCTTTATTATGAATGTTGAAAACTGTAATACATTTTTAATGTGAAATGAAGCTTTTATTTATTTTTCACTATCAAACCGTTTAAATTACATTGTGCTACATGAATAAGTTTGCCTTGCCAATATGTTCATGATATTGATGACTAACGTGTGCATGTATGTATCAGTCGAGGAGACCAGCTCCTGGAGGTGGACTCTGTGAGCCTGAGACACGCAGCGTTGAGTGAAGCCTATGCTATCCTGAGTGAATGCGGACCCGGCCCAGTCAGCCTCATCATCAGCCGACATCCAAACCCCAAAGTAAGAGCCAAACTCAGACACACATGTGGAGTCTTATTTAGCCTCAGTATAGAAATTACTGTATTCACAAACTATCATCTCATTAACAACTGAGAATCTATGGTAGTATAAGGGAAAGTTCACCCAAAAATTACTTTATTATGAATGTTGAAAACTGTAATACATTTTTAATGTGAAATGAAGCTTTTATTTATTTTTCACTATCAAACCGTTTAAATTACATTGTGCTACATGAATAAGTTTGCCTTGCCAATATGTTCATGATATTGATGACTAACGTGTGCATGTATGTATCAGTCGAGGAGACCAGCTCCTGGAGGTGGACTCTGTGAGCCTGAGACACGCAGCGTTGAGTGAAGCCTATGCTATCCTGAGTGAATGCGGACCCGGCCCAGTCAGCCTCATCATCAGCCGACATCCAAACCCCAAAGTAAGAGCCAAATTCAGACACACATGTGGAGTCTTATTTAGCCTCAGTATAGAAATTACTGTATTCACAAACTATCATCTCATTAACAACTGAGAATCTATGGTAGTATAAGGGAAAGTTCACCCAAAAATTTAAATTCTGTCATTAATTCCTCACCCTCACGTCGTTCCAAACCCATAAGACCTTTGTTCATCTTAGGAACACAAATTAAGATATTTTTGATGAAATCTGAGAGCTTTCTAACTCTCCATATACAGCAACGCAACTACCATGTTCAAGACCCAGAAAGGTAGTAAGGACATTGTTAAAATAGTCAATGTGACATCAGTGGTTCAAACTTAATGTTATGAAGCTACGAGAATACTTTCTGTGCACAAAGAAAACAAAAATAACGACTTTATTCAACAATTGCAAAATGTCAGTCTTCGACGCATGTTCACAAGAGTACCACAACACATGCATGTGATGCTGCTGACGCATGAAGCCAGCATTCTGACGTAGAACCCAAAAGAGAAAAACATTTTGAATGAATTATTATTTTATTTTCTTTGTGAAAAAAAGGTATACTTGTAGCTTCATAAAATTAAGCTTGAACCACTGATGTCACATGGACTATTTTATCAGTGTCCTTTCTACCTTTCTGGGTCTTGAACATGTCTGTTGCATTGCTGTCTGTTCAGGGTCAGAAAGCTCTTGGATTTAATAAAAAATATCTAAATTTGTGTCCTGAAGATTAACAAGGGTCTTACGGGTTTGGAACACCATGAGAGTGAGTAATTAATGACAGAATTTTCATTTTTGGGTGAACTATCTCTTTAATAGTTTAGTTCAGAGGGTGCAACTTTTTTAGGGTTAATGTTCCATGAGAATTAAATATTGTAATGTCCATAGAACTATTAATAATGTAAACGCCCCCTAGTTTTAGAACCTGGTTTAATTTATGAATAAATAAACCCCAAGCATCGGTGTGGTGATATGGTCACACTCCTTCAGTCACAAGGGCCTCTTCCTCTGCCAGACTGCTGCAAGTGGAAATCAAAAGCACCATCCACCTGTTAAGTTGTAATTTGCTCCTAGCATGAATCATTGAAGCCTGACAAAAAGTAAACAACATTTCTCTCTCCCTTGTGCTGGCACAACTTGGTTTTCATCCACCTAATGAATCAAGATGTTGAGAAATGTGGCTGGGGTGGGGTACAGCAGGAGATTTTGGTGGTTAGAATATGCTGACTGTTCACTCGGCCTGATAAATGAGAGCCAGTGCAAATGTGCCATGAGCAGAGCAGTGTTAGGACTAGTTTAACACTTACCATGTGACACAAGGTCAGGAGCCTTTCTCAAAGAGTCATTAATTACTTAAATCAGCACCTGACATGTAATTTTATAGATATTTATTTATTCATTTATTTTTTTAGATATGTTCCTATAGACTTTAAAGTCCAACTTTTTGTCTTGGCGTAAACACATATTTGGCCCAAGGCTCATGGCTCAGATACAGAGGAGCTGGAAAAGTATTCCTTGGGTGGATTTGTTGTTAAAGACAGCAGTGTTTTTAAGCGTGTTTTTGCCATACAGGTGCATGTGGCGTGAAGTGTCTGTTTTTGCACTCGGATCTTGAGTGTTTCTTTTATTATGTTACATTTGATCGATTCTTTTGAGTTGAGAAAGACCTGTATTGAAGTCAACAATAAAAGTCAACTGAAATAGATCTGGCAAAACCTGATCTCATCTCGAGTCAGTTGTATAAAGGCAAATTGGGATCTGCCTGCTGTAGCAGAGGGCTTCAAAGTGTGGTGTCAAAACAACTAGGCCAAATGGTTCACATTGTTTAAATGTAATTAGTATTCTTTAATATGAAATACCAGAAACAGAATCACACATTTCTTTCTGTTTTTCTCAGTGAATGCTTTAAAAATACAATGATAATTTCAGACATCAAATTAATGTTATTTATTTATTATTATTTTAATAAAAATATATATTTTTAAGATAAGACATAAAAATGGTTATTTAGGGTTCACAGAATTATGAAGAAGATTCTAATAAGCTACTACTAAATATTGTAGAAACTTGATTTGCTGAAAAGTTGCTTTGCAACAATTTGTATGGTGTCAAGTGCTATACAATTAAACTTGAACTGAATTGAATAAACTTGAATCACAGTGCCGTCTGGTGGTCGGAAAAGATAATTTGTCATTTGCCTCATTTTAAGGTAAACAATAATCAAGATATGATACTTTATATTTGATATTTAATTAAGACTGAAGCTTAGGATATAGCAATGCTTTTTCATGGTCTGCAAGATTCAATACTCCGCAGCGGTGACGACCCGACCAGGCTACAATAGTCCAAATATAAGTACTTATTATAAGTGTACCGTAGTGATTCAGAATAAGACAAAAACGCGGTTTGGAAGATGAATTCATGATGTACTTGCTCATTATATACTTTTTGCAAATTTTGAACACAGAAACAGTTACATAGTGCTGCTTTAAGAGTGAATGGTGCTAGTTTGTCTGACTTTGCAGACACTGTACCCCTTTGAGCAATCATCTTAAATTCTTCACTTACAGTTAATTAAGGAAGGGAGTGGCAGGAATAATACCCCACTAGGGAGAACAATCACATAGATCTTCATTTTCCCTACATGGCCTACAATGTGTCTGTACACGTGTTTGAAGCTGATTGTTTTTTTGAATGTGTAAAACATCAATAAACCTCATTTGTTCTTCATTGTCTGCATTTCTGTTTGTGATTTGCTAGAGTTTGTGTGTGCTTGCTGCTTTTTAGATGAAACACCTCACAGACTGAAAAAGAATGTGCAATAAGAGCCAGAAAGCCATGAATGGGGTCTTTATGGCAGGAGATTGAGGTCCTGAATGTTAGATCTAGTTGTGAAAGTGGTTGCAGCTGTCTAAAGAGAAAGATAAGGCTGTAATACACACTCAGGCATGTCTATTTTTATTGGGTTGACACTTAAAATCCCCTTGGATTGCATACATCAATGGTAATCCCCATTATCATGTGATATACTGTATATTATACTCGATCGTTCAATGGTCTAGACCTAAATATATTTTGAATGTGCTTATTGAATATAAACCTAATAAATCTCTTAAATCATTAGGATTAAGTCAGATAAAAATATATAAGGTTCACTCCAAACATGCTGAGACAGCTTTAAGATATTATGCCACCCACAGCTGGAACCAGCTTCCAGAAAATATCAGATGTCCTGCAGCGTTATCCACATTTAAATCCAGGCTGAAAGCATGAATGTAAACTTTGCCAGTTTACACTATCATTCAAAATTTGTGGTTGGTAAGATTTTTTTTCACTTCTTCACTTCTTGTTCTCACCAAGACTGAATTGATTTGATCAAAAATGCAGTAAAAATAGAGTAATATTGGGAAGCAATTTAAAAATTTAAAATAACCATTTTATTATATTTTAAAATGTAATTCAATCCTATGATTGCAAAGCCCATTTCTCCAGTCTTCTGTGTAACATCCTTCAGAAATCATTCTAATATGCTGTTAAGCTGCTCAAGTAACATTTCTTACCTTTATTATGAATGTTGAAAACTGTAATACATTTTTAATGTGAAATGAAGCTTTTATTTATTTTTCACTATCAAACCGTTTAAATTACATTGTGCTACATGAATAAGTTTGCCTTGCCAATATGTTCATGATATTGATGACTAACGTGTGCATGTATGTATCAGTCGAGGAGACCAGCTCCTGGAGGTGGACTCTGTGAGCCTGAGACACGCAGCGTTGAGTGAAGCCTATGCTATCCTGAGTGAATGCGGACCCGGCCCAGTCAGCCTCATCATCAGCCGACATCCAAACCCCAAAGTAAGAGCCAAATTCAGACACACATGTGGAGTCTTATTTAGCCTCAGTATAGAAATTACTGTATTCACAAACTATCATCTCATTAACAACTGAGAATCTATGGTAGTATAAGGGAAAGTTCACCCAAAAATTTAAATTCTGTCATTAATTCCTCACCCTCACGTCGTTCCAAACCCATAAGACCTTTGTTCATCTTAGGAACACAAATTAAGATATTTTTGATGAAATCTGAGAGCTTTCTAACTCTCCATATACAGCAACGCAACTACCATGTTCAAGACCCAGAAAGGTAGTAAGGACATTGTTAAAATAGTCAATGTGACATCAGTGGTTCAAACTTAATGTTATGAAGCTACGAGAATACTTTCTGTGCACAAAGAAAACAAAAATAACGACTTTATTCAACAATTGCAAAATGTCAGTCTTCGACGCATGTTCACAAGAGTACCACAACACATGCATGTGATGCTGCTGACGCATGAAGCCAGCATTCTGACGTAGAACCCAAAAGAGAAAAACATTTTGAATGAATTATTATTTTATTTTCTTTGTGAAAAAAAGGTATACTTGTAGCTTCATAAAATTAAGCTTGAACCACTGATGTCACATGGACTATTTTATCAGTGTCCTTTCTACCTTTCTGGGTCTTGAACATGTCTGTTGCATTGCTGTCTGTTCAGGGTCAGAAAGCTCTTGGATTTAATAAAAAATATCTAAATTTGTGTCCTGAAGATTAACAAGGGTCTTACGGGTTTGGAACACCATGAGAGTGAGTAATTAATGACAGAATTTTCATTTTTGGGTGAACTATCTCTTTAATAGTTTAGTTCAGAGGGTGCAACTTTTTTAGGGTTAATGTTCCATGAGAATTAAATATTGTAATGTCCATAGAACTATTAATAATGTAAACGCCCCCTAGTTTTAGAACCTGGTTTAATTTATGAATAAATAAACCCCAAGCATCGGTGTGGTGATGTGGTCACACTCCTTCAGTCACAAGGGCCTCTTCCTCTGCCAGACTGCTGCAAGTGGAAATCAAAAGCACCATCCACCTGTTAAGTTGTAATTTGCTCCTAGCATGAATCATTGAAGCCTGACAAAAAGTAAACAACATTTCTCTCTCCCTTGTGCTGGCACAACTTGGTTTTCATCCACCTAATGAATCAAGATGTTGAGAAATGTGGCTGGGGTGGGGTACAGCAGGAGATTTTGGTGGTTAGAATATGCTGACTGTTCACTCGGCCTGATAAATGAGAGCCAGTGCAAATGTGCCATGAGCAGAGCAGTGTTAGGACTAGTTTAACACTTACCATGTGACACAAGGTCAGGAGCCTTTCTCAAAGAGTCATTAATTACTTAAATCAGCACCTGACATGTAATTTTATAGATATTTATTTATTCATTTATTTTTTTAGATATGTTCCTATAGACTTTAAAGTCCAACTTTTTGTCTTGGCGTAAACACATATTTGGCCCAAGGCTCATGGCTCAGATACAGAGGAGCTGGAAAAGTATTCCTTGGGTGGATTTGTTGTTAAAGACAGCAGTGTTTTTAAGCGTGTTTTTGCCATACAGGTGCATGTGGCGTGAAGTGTCTGTTTTTGCACTCGGATCTTGAGTGTTTCTTTTATTATGTTACATTTGATCGATTCTTTTGAGTTGAGAAAGACCTGTATTGAAGTCAACAATAAAAGTCAACTGAAATAGATCTGGCAAAACCTGATCTCATCTCGAGTCAGTTGTATAAAGGCAAATTGGGATCTGCCTGCTGTAGCAGAGGGCTTCAAAGTGTGGTGTCAAAACAACTAGGCCAAATGGTTCACATTGTTTAAATGTAATTAGTATTCTTTAATATGAAATACCAGAAACAGAATCACACATTTCTTTCTGTTTTTCTCAGTGAATGCTTTAAAAATACAATGATAATTTCAGACATCAAATTAATGTTATTTATTTATTATTATTTTAATAAAAATATATATTTTTAAGATAAGACATAAAAATGGTTATTTAGGGTTCACAGAATTATGAAGAAGATTCTAATAAGCTACTACTAAATATTGTAGAAACTTGATTTGCTGAAAAGTTGCTTTGCAACAATTTGTATGGTGTCAAGTGCTATACAATTAAACTTGAACTGAATTGAATAAACTTGAATCACAGTGCCGTCTGGTGGTCGGAAAAGATAATTTGTCATTTGCCTCATTTTAAGGTAAACAATAATCAAGATATGATACTTTATATTTGATATTTAATTAAGACTGAAGCTTAGGATATAGCAATGCTTTTTCATGGTCTGCAAGATTCAATGGCTGAGTGTTTTGTATCGTCATCTCTCACCCTCAGGTGTCTGAACAGGAGATGGATGAAGTGATCACTCGCTCCACTCACAGAGATAGTCATTCTTCCCACACGCTCGGTAAACTGCCTGTTCTGTTTATAGGTTTTAGTTAAAAAAAAAAATTAGTTAAATTCTGAAAAGCTCTGTTTTGACTTTGATTTATTAAGTTCATATTACGCTTCCAAATATTTGTTTTGAAATTCCGATGCAGCTGTATTCTCTGATTAGATAACTGGAGATCAGTGGTTTGTACCTCAGCAAGAAATACAGCTATTTTTTGACTGTCATTTTCTTTTGTGCTCTCTTTCACAGGCCTGCCGTCGAAGAGTCCATCTCCCTCTGTTAAAGTCAAGCAGGGTGAGGGTAATCCTGCTCTCAGCTGGACCATGAAGAGATTTCTTGAGCCAGCCAGCAGGGTAAACTAGAAGCTTTAGTCTACAGAGGACTCAACTTGTCAGAGAAAATAGACTTGGAATTAATCAAATCCATAAAACTTTGCTTCATTTAAATTGCATTTTAGGTACAATGAAACAAGTGCTCGGACTTAAGTCACACTGAAAATGAGATGAAAATTAATGTCTTTGCATGAAATAACAAAATACCAAACTAAGTGGTATTTACTTAAAGACAGATAGCAAGAACAAACACACTTTTCAAGCAAACAGTCAAAATTAGGACCACTGACTTCGTGCATACACTACAAATCCCCTTTCGTTTTGCAAAAATAATTAACCCAGAAAAGTGAAAAGCAAAAATTAAGGTCTCAAAGGGAGTTAGTTCCATAAAATCTAGAAAATCTAGCATGGTTTATTTGCACAAGCCACTTGCTTTAGTATTTTGTGACAGTAACATTTTTAAGTGTGACTTAAGATGCTTTTTTGGCACACTACTTAGGTTAGTTCAGCCAAAAATGAAAATTATGTCATTAATTACTCACCCTCATCTTGTTCCAAATGTGAAAGACCTTTGTTCATCTTCGGAACACAGATTAAGATATTTTTGATGAAATCCAAGAGCTTTCTGACCCTACATGGACAGCAACATGACTTGTCATGTTTTATGGCCAAGAAATCTTTAAAATAGTCCATGTAACATCAATGGTTCAACCCTAATAAAATGTTTCAGTTCTGTTGCTGTCTATGCAGAAAGCTCTTGGATTTAATCACAAATATCTTATTTTCTGTTCCGAAGATGAACGAAGGTCTTACACATTTGGAACGACATGAGGGTGAGTAATTTATGACTGAATTTTCATTTTTGGCTGACCTATCCCTTTAATGTTGTTGATCTTCAGAATGATTTTAATTTTATATTTTCATCTGACCCTGCAGCAAGGCTCGTTGAGTTCAGAGGCAGAGCTCTCTCAGTATTTCTCAGTTCACGATGTACCCAGCCATTCTTCCCTTTCTGAGACCACGGTGATGGGATCCAGTGATGACGACATGCTGCATAGTAGCAGGAGCTGTAATACATCTATGGAGGAATCAGCAGCACCTCGGCCGCATGGTAACATTACAGAATCTAAAGTGTCATGTTGATAAAAAGATCAGTGACAGTTTATCACCAGAGTGTGTTTTTTTTTGTTTTGTTTTTTTTGTCCTCTTATCATAACAGTGTATCAGGATTGCTCCTATAGGGGTTCAGACAGTAGTCCCACAACCCCAGAATGTTGTAAAGCCTCTGGAGGGGCTGGTCGCACTGCAGACACACCCCAACAGGCCAGCGTGGGAAGCAGTCCGAGTTCTGTTCGCAGCCCACTTCTTCGTCAGCGTCGGGTCATATGCTATGAGGATGAACCTAGCGACGATGAAACCGGCCTTGAAGAGGACAGTGGCCCTTTCCGTCGCCGCCTTCGCGGGTTCTCGGATGGCGGCCACCACCACCAAGAGGAAGGCTCTGGTATTGTAATAGCCACGTCGTCTCTCGAGGTCGATGATGAAAGCCAGGATAGCAGTGAGAGCCACAGACAGATAGGCAGTGAACCAGCCACTCTGCTCTACGGCATCTCGCTCGAATCTGAGGAAGGACCTAGCGGCCTGCCTAGTGCCGAATCTCCCTTCATGCCCATTCGCTGTATGGAGACAGCCGGAGGAACAAACCTGGGCATCAAAAAAGAGCCCCATCGAGAAGGGCAGGAGGTCAAACGCTCACCCAAGCTGGAGCACAAAGCTGTGACTCGTGTCAAGAGCATGATGAGCATTGAGTGCCCTAACCCTCCACAAAGAGCCAAGGGTGAAGAACCACCTTTAGTCCCAGCAACCGCTGTCCAGGTTGCACAGAACAGCACACGGCCGCCCTGCAGGATGCTGCACTGCAAGAAGGGGGAATCCAGTGAGTTAGCAGGGGTCTGCACTATTGAGACGATAGTGCTCCAGCGTAATGAGACTGAGTCTTTCGGTCTGGATCTGGAGATTAAATCCGCTCCACTCAAGGTGCTGATCACAGGGCTGAGACCGGGAGGTGTTGCGGAAAGGGTAGGCTGGAAATTGTGAATGTTTTGATTAATTGTAATGTTTTTTAACATTCAACTATGGCTGAAAGAGAAAGAGACTTTTAAAAAGAAATGACCAGAACCAAAAGACATTTGGTTCTGTTGATGGTTTTTACTTGTTCATTCTTCCACCAATGCGAACAGAATATTATACTTAAATACTTTGAGTTTCCTGCATTACTGATTCAGTGGTGCCACAACATGACTACCGAATCTATAGCTTAAAACAGCAAAATTAGAAAAGAATGACTTTCATGAGCATTTTTTGTGAATTAAAATTATATAATGTAACCAGTGTAGTACAGTTCCCAAACAAACAAGTCTAATGAGTCTGTGTTGTAAAAAAAAGAAAGAAAAGAAAACACTAAAAAGAACACGGTTCACAACTGTGAGATCTCAGTTTAATTACAGGCTGGTTCTACACATGACAATGAGTAACTAAATATATACATGCATTTGTCAGGAGCATTTCATAAAAATGAATGAAAAATGTTACCACATTTGGTAACACTTTAATATAGTAGGGACCAATTCTCACTATTAACTAGTTGCTTATTAGCATGCCTATTATTAACATATTGGTTGTTTATTAGTACTTATAAGCACATATTCTACATGACTATATTCTACATCCCTAATCCTACTCAATACCTAAATTTAACAAACACCTTACTAACTATTAATAAGCAGTAAATTAAGAGTTTATTGAGGCAAAAGTCATAGTTAATGGTTTGTTAATAGCAAGAATTGGACCTTAAAATAAAGTGTGACCCCACATTTTGTTTGTTTAGTATTGATGTTTGATATATTGTTAAGACGAATAACTGAACTGCATTTATGGCACCCTTATGTATTTATTTTCTATTTATTTATATCTTTCTTTCCCTAAAAAACTGAAAGAATTGTTAATGGAACTGTTAAGGGACCAGAATTGTTAAATTCTTCACGATTCCCATCCTCACTGTTGAGATAACACTTTGTGTCGGACAGCTGGTTGTGCTTGGAGACATGGATGAGATATCTCCAGAATAAATCTGAGGAATGCATTTCACCCATTTCTTTCATGTGTATTCCTTCAGGAAGCCTCAGGGAAGATGAGCGTTGGTGATGAGATTGTAACAATTGGTGACACCCCTGTGTGTACATCCACCTATCAGGAGATCTGTGACCTCATGCACAACCTGCCAATCACATTGACCTTAGAGATTAAGAAGCCAGTCTCAGGTGAGTTGCAGCCGGCATACAGTATCTATTGCTTTCTGGAGTTAACCAATGAGAAGTCGATATTAGCTTTGCTGATGGGTTTTTCCCAAGCAGCAACCTTCCGGTCTCTCTTGTGAAACCAACACGGAAGTGACTAAAACTGTAATTCATCGACTGGCCGCCAAAAGGGAGTCAATCCCAATAGACCTCCCTTGTTAAAATGCCCAACTTTACAGCAGAAAAAAATATGTTTACAGCCTGGTACAAAAAGTGGTTTTGGTCTGTATAGCTAATTTTGCCCTTCATGACAACTTGTGAGGGGGGGTGAATTTTTTCAGTTTAAATTATATTAAGCCTTAAAGTTCTGCATAATTAAGGGCGTGGCCACTTGAGTGACAGGTGGATTGCCGGTGCTGTCACCACCATCGAGCTAGGTGGGCGTGGTTTCAGCAACCAGCTCCTGCCTCTTTGCCCATTTTCGATTATCTGGGAGTGACGCGTGGTGACACGCTGCCAAGATGGCGACGGCCGGCTCCGCCAACTTTGAGCTTCAAAAACGCTCTTCAGAAACCTACGGGTGATGTCACGGACACTACGTCCATGGTTTTATACAGTCTATGGTTTTTCCCATGTATGTCTGCTCATTTAAATGTTCCAAAAGAAGGATGTTCACCCCAAAATGAAAACTCTCATCATTTACCCACACTTCTATTGTCCCAAACCAATATGATTTTCTTTCTTCGGTGGAACACACAAGGAGAAATTTTGCAAACTCACTCTTTTCCATGCAGTTACAAGGAACGGCAACTGAAGTTTCAAGCTTGGAACAACATAAATGATTTCATTTTTGGATTAACATAATTTTATAATCTCACAAGATATTTTCCCTAATCTAATTAAACATCTTCTCTACACTACACTAGTAACTATACTGATACCTGTCCTAATTTACATGGACAATCTAATAATCAACATATGAATTTGCTTTGATCAATAATAGTAGTCAATGCTGTGTTATGTATAGTGTCATATTGCTCTAGAAGGCTTGTTAAAGTATTATCCACATTCCCTCCTCCCTTCCCGCAGACTGTGGTGCTCCAGCAGATTTAAAGCTGTTTCCTAATTGTATAAACAATATATCAAAATATAGCAGGGTAAACAGGTCTTGTATAATATATCCTTCACAAGAGATTATAAGCACAGGTAGAATTGCCACTGCAATAGAGATCAGTCTGTCTTTTCCCATGCTGCCTTAAAGAGATAGGAGTACTACAGGCTTCCCCTTTCTGGCAGTACCCTTCACCAGCTCAAAGGGAACTGCAGGCTCCTGGCTATTTGTCAATGGTGACTATTGATTACTTTACTACCGTAGCCACCGTAGATGTGTAGAGTAACAGCGCTACTGCTTCCTAGAGGCCGTTAGTCAATTAGAATCTAGATTTGGTGTTATTGCTCTGACTGTCATGTAGCACATTCATAAAATTTTGGTCAAAACATTTCTTACTAAGAGATCTTTTGAGTCTCATCATGCAGAGCAATAGCCTCAAGAAACAACTGTTATATAGTGTATTAATATGTCTGTCTTTGTCTGTCTATTCCTGCCGTCATCTAATGTTTATACTGTATGTGATCGATCTTGTTCATCATATACATTAGAGCATATGCTCATTTGCATTTATGTAAATAATGTTGTTTAGAATAACATACACTCCATCGTGTTGAATGTACCACCAGGTCTACCATTTTCAGTTATGCCCTGTAAAATAACCTTTGAATGCATTCAATATTTCAGGAAATTTTGCTTATTTTACATTTGTCTGTTTAATCGTGAATGGAATATTCAGAGGTGTCGGCTTCAGACAAAACTGAGCAAAGCCTTAGAAAATATGCCTCCAGGATGCCAGTAGTACAGCATCTGAAACAATACAAAAATCCTTTCTCTACGGATTGCCTTTGTCTTTGTGTCCCACCAATCCCTAGGTATGCTCAGAGTGAGACTCACCTATTTTCTCAGAAAAGTTATTTCATAGTAGTCCAAAGTTTCCTATGGAGTTTGGCTCTGTGGTGCTGACTTTGAACAACATTAATGAATAACAGAGTCAGTGAAATATCAGACTATGAAATGAACTGCAATGGTACTGATCTGGGTTTCTTTCAGTATAATTTGCTACGCATATTTGTAGGACAATGGAAAGGATTCGTTGAAATAGTTTTCCAATGGAATGTTGATTTATAATACAGGCAATTTGTAGCTTGTCTCGCAGGCTTCAGTGGTGCACTTGTATGGTAGGATTTATCTTGATGTAACATCGTCATATCCAGTGATTCTGTTTAACTGTTTGATATGTTTTAACTGCCTATTATTGATTTGAAGTGCAAACTGATGTGATGAATCGTGTTGAATAACTGAATATGATATAATGTGTAACCATAGTGTATTTTGTCCATATTTGCAGCTGTAGATCGACTTTCTAGCCTGGTTATGTCTTCTGGCTGTGAGGTCTCGTCTAAAATGGAGACACCTAGACCTCCAGAAGAAAGGAATCATATGGACAAAATTATTGTTGCAGCCCAAGAAAGCCTTTCATCAGAAACAAATGCGAAACAGGCATTAGCAATCCACAGCAACAGCATTCCCATCACTAATATTGATGATGTCATAACTGAACTGAACTCAGCAGAAAGCAAAGAAAAAGACAGAAGTGTCTTGGATTCCACAGATGCAAGTGCAAAAACAGAAGAGTGCAGTCAAGTAGACGACAGAGGAACTGCAGCACAATTGCAACCTAACCTTCTGGATTTCTCTGCCCTAGATGTGGGGAACAGCGCTTGCCATTTTCCTGTAGGAAAAACGTTTTTAAATAGTTACTCAAGGAACTTTAGTAATCTGGGAGAGGACATTGTCCTAGAGAAAGCAAGTATGTACAGTCTGGTGGAAGATGGTGACTCTGAGAGTGACTCTACAGACAGTGCTGTCAAAGTAGAGTCGTCTCAAGGTCACTGTGAGGGTCCTCAGGACACTGACTCCGATGAGGAAGAGGTTGAGCTCTGTTACAGCACTGTCAGTCAGCCTGCATTCAGCCAATCAGAGGGCAGCTGTTTGCCAGACAGAAAAAGCATGGCCAATTGCCAGACTGTTGACAGTCTTGCTAGTGGAGGCATACTTGCTAGTATGGATCTCCACAACCCTCTGTCACTCACAATGCAAGACAAGGATTCGCAAGAGTATCATTCTGTCTCTAGGTTACCAGATCCACTTTGCCCTCAAGTTTCAGGTGATGATCTCCTAAATGGGGAGAGTGGACACACTCCCACACAACAGGAGGCAATGTGTGCATCTCAGAGAACACCATCAAACTGCAACACTGATGAAAAATGTGAAACCATTTCAAAATCTGTTCAAATCTGCCAGACACCAACAGGTGTCCCTTATCCCGCTGTTACTCAGGGTATTAGTCACGTCACCCCAAGAAGTCAAGAGAGGACAACTAAGTTGGTCTCAGATGCATCTCTGTCAGTAGAGAAACTCAATACTGAGCAAGTGCCACTGGGGTCAACTGTGTCACAGCCCAAGGCATTAAATGGCAAAACTAGTGGGCAGGCCTCCTCTACAATTGCTCCAAAAGACAAGGAGAAAGAGAAAGATCATCCTATACTTGACTTGAAATCATCACTTTCCCAAACCCAGAGTAAATCCACCTCTTATTGTGTCAAATCTTTGGGAACTAAATCCCCTAATGACACTCCTATCTCGCCCCTGCTGAGAAGTAGACTCAAAGTTGATGATAAAAAGTCAAATACCTCTTCTAAACTTAAGGGTCTAAGTATTAAGAGTAAATCCTAGATGTGGGGAACAGCGCTTGCCATTTTCCTGTAGGAAAGACGTTTTTAAATAGTTACTCAAGGAACTTTAGTAATCTGGGAGAGGACATTGTCCTAGAGAAAGCAAGTATGTACAGTCTGGTGGAAGATGGTGACTCTGAGAGTGACTCTACAGACAGTGCTGTCAAAGTAGAGTCGTCTCAAGGTCACTGTGAGGGTCCTCAGGACACTGACTCCGATGAGGAAGAGGTTGAGCTCTGTTACAGCACTGTCAGTCAGCCTGCATTCAGCCAATCAGAGGGCAGCTGTTTGCCAGACAGAAAAAGCACGGCCAATTGCCAGACTGTTGACAGTCTTGCTAGTGGAGGCATACTTGCTAGTATGGATCTCCACAACCCTCTGTCACTCACAATGCAAGACAAGGATTCGCAAGAGTATCATTCTGTCTCTAGGTTACCAGATCCACTTTGCCCTCAAGTTTCAGGTGATGATCTCCTAAATGGGGAGAGTGGACACACTCCCACACAACAGGAGGCAATGTGTGCATCTCAGAGAACACCATCAAACTGCAACACTGATGAAAAATGTGAAACCATTTCAAAATCTGTTCAAATCTGCCAGACACCAACAGGTGTCCCTTATCCCGCTGTTACTCAGGGTATTAGTCACGTCACCCCAAGAAGTCAAGAGAGGACAACTAAGTTGCTCTCAGATGCATCTCTGTCAGTAGAGAAACTCAATACTGAGCAAGTGCCACTGGGGTCAACTGTGTCACAGCCCAAGGCATTAAATGGCAAAACTAGTGGGCAGGCCTCCTCTACAATTGCTCCAAAAGACAAGGAGAAAGAGAAAGATCATCCTATACTTGACTTGAAATCATCACTTTCCCAAACCCAGAGTAAATCCACCTCTTATTGTGTCAAATCTTTGGGAACTAAATCCCCTAATGACACTCCTATCTCGCCCCTGCTGAGAAGTAGACTCAAAGTTGATGATAAAAAGTCAAATACCTCTTCTAAACTTAAGGGTCTAAGTATTAAGAGTAAATCCAAAGACCTAGAACAGTCCGTCTCTAGAACGCCAAGAGTGGAAAGTCCAGGACAGAAAAAAGCTCTCAGCTCCCAAAGTCAGTCTCCTAAACTTATCTCCAAAAGAACCACACCAACTGGTAGCCCTAAATCCACCAGGACATCTGAGAAGATCAGGGTTACTTGTAAAACTGACCAACCCACTGTGTCCAGTGTCTTAAAGACAAATTCCATCAACACCACCAAAGAAGAACTCAAGCCTTCCAAGAAGGAACAAGTCCCGGACCTAAAGGAGCAAGTCTCAAAATCAGAGGTTACTGTCATCAACACTCAAAGAACTTTCATTGAGGTACGACTTTCATCCTCTTCATCATCTACACCTGTGCTGACACGCAAGGAAGTTGGGAATGCAAGTCATTTAAGCTTGGCCTCGATGTCAGTTGATCAAGTCCAGTGTGAGGAATCAAATTCAGACTCCTCTCTTGGAAGACACGCTGTCCCATTAGAATCAACCAATTCTCCGTCTATTTGTGCTCACCATAACGGTACTAATAAATCAAATGAAACTTCTTGCAATGGCCAGGAAGAAAATCTCCTCAGGAACTCAAATAATAAAGATGCTGCTTCTAGTCTCAAAACAAGCATATCCAAACTGTACCTAAGGGGACTAGACCACAGGAGCTGCTCTACAGACATTAGTGGGTCTCTTGACCCAAACCCCTTCTCAGCAAAAAAAAAAAACACTGTGACAGAGCCACAGTGTTTACACTTGCTTCACCTTTAAATACTTGAATTCAATCTGGTTATTAACATTTAAAATACAATCATAGTTTGAAAAAGTCACCTTGGCACACTTTAATTAGAATCATGACATTTCAAGTCTTTTGGTTATGTTTGATCATATTCTTTCAGCTGTGAATATTGTCATGTTTACCATCTGAGACTTTCAGTAGAGTTGTCTCCCTGATAAAAATATATCAGTGATGTTGTTATATTTTACTTGAATTGTCTGTGTGTAAATATTGAGGCTCCCACTGATTTTATTGTAATTTAATTTTGCTTGAGTATTAAGCACAAATGTATTAACTATAGCTTATATGAAAAAAAGCAATCATGAATATTTCTTTTGTCTATCTGACTTTTTGTTCTGCCCTTGTGAATAAAGACATCAGATATTTTTTAAATGTGCTATTCATTTTACTCATGCACCAATATTGCCTGTAAGAGCTAATTTTTTGGGGTGAATCATCCATTTAATATGCAAGTCCTTGCAAATCTTTGTTTGCTTTTAGTTCTTCTTATGCAGCTACCTTGGTAACTATGTTATTGTTTGTTGTTCATTTCTTATATCCATATTAATGAATACTACATGCTCTTAATGAGAGGCACGACAGACTGAAGTGGTGTTTGATGCTAAACACATTATCAACAGCTCAAGCATGCAAATGCTCATTTAGAGTAAATACATAAAAGTTTGAGGATGTTTTTGTGAAGTTTTGATACACAAGTTTTTGATTTGCCTCATTGGCTGTTATTTTTTTCATACCTGGCTCTGACTTAAATATAACATTTGTGTCATGCAATTCCTTATAATATTCAACATATATTTAATCATTGTAAAATGATTACATTTACACTACTTTTCAAATGTTTGGGGAATTTAAGCTTGTTCAACTTTCTTAAAAGAAGTCTCTAATGCTCAGCAAGGCTCTATTTTTTTATTAAAAATACAGTAAAAACGGTAATATTGTGAAATGTTATTACAATTTAAAATATATGGTTTCTAGTTTAATATAATATAAAATTGAATTTATTTCTGTGATTGCAAATCTGAATTTTCAGAAGTCATTACTCCAGTCTTCAGAAATCATTGTAATATGCCAATTTGGTGCTCAAGAAACATTTCTTATTATTATCAGTTGAAAATAGTAATATTTATGTGGAAACTGATACTTCTTTCAGGATTCTATGATGAAGTTCAGAAGAGTTCAGAAGAACAGCATTTATTTGAGTAGATAGATATTGATTTTCTCCAGATTGTTGCTGCAATTTTGGACATATAGTTAACATCCTCTTATATTGGATGATAAAGAGAATGTAATGGACATGTCATTTTTGTGAAGAGCAGCTCATCCTTTTCATCAGCCTAAGGAAGCATTTACACAGCTTCAAACAAAATGCTGCTTATATTTATGCCACTAAATCAGACTGGTTGGAACATTTACCACATTACAATTTTTCAGTTTCACTTTTTCTTACAGAGCAGCACAACAGCACACAGGGGCTTTGTGAAGGGGGAATTGTTTGCATCTCTTTCCAGTGCAGATGGTGGCCACAGTCTCCTGGGAACCGCCGCCACCTCACTCTACCTGCCAAGAGTTCAATAATCGCTGGCAGACATCAATCTCCTCATAATACGCCTCTGTTCTCTGTGAATGTCTTTCTGTGATTCAGCTATTAAAAAATGATCTAAACATGGAAAACTGCAGCTGTTGTGACTGTCAGAGTTGTAGCTGTATTCTCTTTGCCAGCAGACAGAATCTGCAGGGCTATCACAATACACAGGTTGATGTAACCATTGTAACAACATTTTGTACAGAAAAAACATAAATATTACAAATACTGTACATGGACCTCTATACTGCCAGGTGTCAATGACAATATGAGCAAAACTGACTGTATCTGATACGAGAGCTCTACATTTATGAAACACTAAAGGCACACAAAAGCTAGTACCTAGCCTACAGATAACTTGACAGAAACATTTTCATCAAATTCTGTCAGCTGAGAGAAATGCCTAACCTGTATGTTCAGTTTGTTCTCTGGAACAATGATAATGATGGCACTTTTGTCATTTAACAATGTAAGGAGAAAAACTATTGCAGATTTGCATAGCCTGAGGCTACATGAGTTCAACTGTCAATTAAAAATGAGCTGACACTTGTTAAAATGTCACAGTTTCAGTTCTCACCCACTTTCCGTTCTCCATTTAGCGGTCATGTGATCAAAAGCCACAAAAACAGTGTGAAATACCAGTCAGCAGAAGAAAGCGTGACATATCACACCCGGGCTTCAAAATCCAAAAATATACATTATTTTGTGTGTGTGGTTTTAGATGTATGCATTTTTTGTAAGGACTGCAGTGAAACCTCTGATAGATAACCTTGTTTTGGGATGTGACGTTTACACGTCAGATAAAGAGAATAAATGGTGTGGGTGGGTTTTCATTCTCTTTGACCAAACAGCTAGAATGGAAAAAGTGAGTAGGCTTAACATTGAGGGGGCCCAAAAGACCACTAGACAAAATGCTTTCATTTTGCTTTTTCCCAATTTTAATACAATAATTTTTGTATTATTATGTCACAAATTCATGTATTACACTCATTTAACAATGTAAGGAGAAAAACTATTGCAGATTTGCATAGCCTGAGGCTACATGAGTTCAACTGTCAATTAAAAATGAGCTGACACTTGTTAAAATGTCACAGTTTCAGTTCTCACCCACTTTCCGTTCTCCATTTAGCGGTCATGTGATCAAAAGCCACAAAAACAGTGTGAAATACCAGTCAGCAGAAGAAAGCGTGACATATCACACCCGGGCTTCAAAATCCAAAAATATACATTATTTTGTGTGTGGTTTTAGATGTATGCATTTTTTGTAAGGACTGCAGTGAAACCTCTGATAGATAACCTTGTTTTGGGATGTGACGTTTACACGTCAGATAAAGAGAATAAATGGTGTGGGTGGGTTTTCATTCTCTTTGACCAAACAGCTAGAATGGAAAAAGTGAGTAGGCTTAACATTGAGGGGGTCCAAAAGACCACTAGACAAAATGCTTTCATTTTGCTTTTTCCCAATTTTAATACAATAATTTTTGTATTATTATGTCACAAATTCATGTATTACACTGTAAAAAGCAATCACTGAATCTACTTAAGAAAAGCGAGTAAACATAACTGATTTTTACAAATTTGTTGAATTTACTTAATTACACTGTGTTATGTGAACTTTTAGGTGGATGAAATAGTTAAACTAAACAACTTTAGTAAACAGTACTTAAGAGCATCTAGTTTGTTGGATTAAATCCCACTATGTGCCCTAATAACTCTAGACCAGTTAATTGCGGAAGTGCACCAATAGGTGGCAGAAGTTTGGTTTAAACAAAACATCACCAGAAGAAGACAACAAACTGAACTTCAGAGTCAGATCGTGTTTGAAATGTGGCCTCAAGATTGGGTAAGTTTTTGGTGATCTACTAATAAACTATATTGTTGTTTGAAATGTGGCCGCAAGATTAGGTAAGTTTTTGGTGATCTATTTATAAACTATATTGTCACAGTGTGTGCTATCGTTTTTGAGGAAAAGAAAAGGCAGATTTTATTAGTTTTTACTGACGAGAATTACTGTAACCATCAGTTAGTGTACTAGCTAGCCAGTGGCTTACAAGCTAGATTACAAGCATCGATCTTCCTCTTTACTGCTAGTTATAACATGAAATAAACGTGAGTAAGCATCATAAAGTATGTTGAGCGATACAGTACAACTTAATGAAATTTATCATGTCTTATGTAATCCGTTTTTCAGCATTTAATGTTCGAACAAATGTCATGAAAACAAGTTATCATCACAACCACTGTTTAAATGTTTATATTTCAGAAAATTATTTGGAGTAGAAACTTCATTTAAAATAGTTTTTAAATGTGCGTCAATGCCCAGCACTAATTATAACCATTTTCTTATCATATTCTATGTGCTCTTTTTTGGGGGACTTAAACTCATGCAGTGGAAGTGGAAGTTCTACTTGTTTATTGAGTGAAAAGAGAGCTCAACTGCTGAAAAACTTATTAAAATATGGAAGCTATGGAATATGAAAATTCTCCAATTCCATGTTTCCACATAGTATATGCTTATTCACATATGTGCGCTTAATGAAAAATCATACTTTGCAGTTTTGTGAAACCCTGCACAGAATAAGTAGATATTCATTATATGTTATGCTGAATGCTTGTGCTTTGAGTGATATTAAAAAAACGTATTTATTAATATCACAACTTTTATAGATTACTGGTAAATTGGATGTATCCAGCCTCTTAAACACACTTTATCTAGCATGCAGACCTAATAAAGAGTGCCAGAGTGCATATGTAGGCCTACGCTCATCAGTGATCAACTGTTTGACTTCCTATGAAAATAGGATTAATGAATTAAGTCCAGCATGGAGTCAACTCAAATGATGTGGGACACCCCACAAAAACAGGAAATGCTGCTCTCCTCTGTCTACCTGCTTATATTGTTAATTTTTGCTCTCTTTTGTCAAATTCTCCTCTTATCTTTAGCCAGCTGGCAGTAAATACATACACTTGTCTCGTATGTGTTTATTTCCTGAAGGGGTCTATCAGTAGAATTCCCCTCCAAAATATGCTGCATTGAAATTCACCAGGGCTTTTTTATCACCCTCATAATGGTGAAATCATCGAAAGGAGCACTGAATGATGTGTTGATGGTGGCACGGAGAAGAAACATTAGCGAAGTTCTGTATTGCACATCAGCAGCGTTGATTCCATCAACATTGCATCGAGATGAGGTGCCATTTAGGTGAAAGAGAAAATGATGAGTGTGTTTGTGAGTGTATTCATCAGAACATGCACTAAATCCTCAATCACACAGTGTACGTAGAAGGGGGAAATACATTCGAGGCTCAGTGCAGGAAGATGGATTTCCTGCCACTGCAGTCATCAGCCGAGGCCTTGCCTGTAACATTGCATCGAGATGAGGTGCCATTTAGGTGAAAGAGAAAATGATGAGTGTGTTTGTGAGTGTATTCATCAGAACATGCACTAAATCCTCAATCACACAGTGTACGTAGAAGGGGGAAATACATTCGAGGCTCAGTGCAGGAAGATGGATTTTCCTGCCACTGCAGTCATCAGCCGAGGCCTTGCCTGCTTCAGCACAGCTGGGCTAGTGGGGTCTCCTTGGAGCAGCTCCAGACTGGTGAGCCACCAGCCAAAGTCAGGATGGAGCTGTTAATCAAAGTGCCACTAACACAGCCATCCATCTTCAGGCTGGACAGGCTACTGTGGCCTAAACCGTGCCCCTCTACAGCTTTTCCTCTCTGGTGTGAACACAGTCTCAGTTTCATTCTTGCAAATGTTTGATGCTAATTTAGAACAACTAAATAAAAATATCATTATGGTTGTTATTTTCAACAATCAGCTGTGATCAATGATGAATAAAAACAACAAATCAATGTTAGTCTGCTGTTTGCCTTGCCCAAGAAGTACTATGGTACAGCGATTAGAAACGCATTATCATATTCATTTCCCATGTTAAGCTATTTCTACAATACATCAAATATATATGTGCAAAAATCATGCTAATTCAAAAACCATTTTGCTAGTGTTATGATACACATTTATTCTTGTGAGAGAAGATGTGTGAAAATTGTAGACTGGAATGAAACTGTTCAGCGTTCATAATGTCAATGTGAGAAGAATGATGGGTGCAAGCAGTGAGAGAAGGGTGATGAAGTGTGTTGCGAGGTGTTCCTATTGATTGCATGACCCATTCCACATACAGTTTAGTGGGTAAATGCTTTGTCGCTCTGCAGACAAAACGCAATGTTAAAACAACGCGTTTGAGGTGGATTCATCGTGAACACTGTGGAAACAGCTTGTCGCATAATAAATTGACTGACTGCCTGTCTGCTAATATTCAACATGGCATCTATTTTGGAGTGATTTGTTATTAAATAAAGCTGTTTTATATAAGAGGTCACACTGTTTTTTTTCTGATCAGATATGGAATCTGCAAACTGTTAAGCTCTGAAAGCAGTCAATGGAATCAATGCCATTATATGATTGTGATCCAAGTTGACATCTCAAGGCTTTCTCCAACGATACAAATGCCAAGGTTGTCATGTCCTTTAACAATCCCTAGCATGACACCACCTGTCAGACTGTTGCAGTGCAGAGTGGAAGCAGTGCAAACATTTTGGAAAATCAGGGAGCAGATGCATGAAACAACACTAAAAAAAAAAATTCTTAACTGCCATTTTCTCCCTATTTTCATTTTTTTTAATTTAAGAATAAAGCTGTGAATATTTTGTATTACCAGAGTTAGGATATTCTCGCTTTGAATCCCCAAAGGTACGATGTTCAGTGAATTTGTTAGGTCGCTGTTTTTTAATACAGCATTACAACAGAACAATAGCTAGCTAGTAGCTACATAGAATACAAGTGTAAACAACGCTCACCATGGGTTTTGCTGGAGTCTCTCGGAGTAGGGTTTCTCTCATTAGTGTGAGGAGGGTGTGAAATGCAAAACCTGGAGTGGAGCACCAGCTGATTGATTACAACAGACTGCTTCATTTACACCAGGGGTGCCCAAACTCGGTCCTGGAGGGCTGGTGTCCTGCAGAGTTTAGCTCCAACTTGCCTCAACACACCTGCCTTTAAGTTTCTAGTATGCCTAGTGAGAGCTTGATTATCTGGTTCAGGTGTGTTTAATTGGGGTTGGAGCTAAACCGGACACCCCTGATTTACACCGATAGTCCAGACCGGCTTTTAGTTTGTGGTTTGATGGGTGACACAAAGTCTGAAGCACAACTTTATTTGTGTTGTAACAAACTCGCATGTTGCCGTTGTTCTAATATCAGCGTACCTGATGTGCTTTGTCTTTATGTAATCTAAATGACAATGTTCATGTTGTGATACTGCTTAATTAAAAATCAGCAACGATAAGCTGAATATATTCGCTTTTTGTTCCATGCCAATCAGAGGCCAGTGATACCGAGCAGGTCCAGCAGCAGAGAGGGCGCGTGGGGAGAAAACACGTCCATGACATCATCCGCCTTGTTGTGATTCCCGTTCCCACCGGGCTCATCTCGTGGACGCTATCACAGGATTCCCACACTGATTTCCCCCGTGTGCAACTTCTTCAGCTCCTCCGTTACGGTCTGAAGCTCACGCCCGCCGCGTTGGCTTTACATGCGGTATCTTTTTTTTCGCTCTGTGGTTTAGCTTTCGACATCGCCATTGTTGGGTTCAGCAGAAGCGTTATGAGGACGACTGCGAGATGCTTCCGGTGTAAAAGTGATATCTTCATGAAAGCTGTCGCGAGGAAGAGCTCTCCGCTGTGCTCATGCGATCGAGGCTATTGTTAGAGGAGATGAAACGGTGTCGGTTGGCGTGACACACCTGGGATTGTTACAGCAGACCTCCAAGCACGTATTCCTACTGTTCCCCACGTCCATCGTGCCTGCAAGCGGAAAGGATTCGTTTGTTTCGCTGAATATTAGTTAGAGAAGCCATTCTAGTGTGTGTTATTTCATGGGGATGTGTTCAAGGCAAGAGAGGATTCAAAAAGACGTCGACATCGTAATTCAAAGGTGTAAGGCAGAGAAAGACTGCCTGTTTTCTGGTGAGTTTCCATTGTCTCTTCTTATTAAGAGAGCTGTCTTCCTTTAACAATTGCCATGGATTTAATCAACACAACTGACAGGCTGTCAGTCTCACTGCTGATGCCTTTATTTCCTCCTCCACACAAAAGCCCGATTTGTTCAAAACCCGTATGTGGCTAATGTGCTCCAGCGTAGGCAATTGAATCTTTCCTGGACATTATAAATTATTCAATAATCAACTGCAACTGAGGGCCTAGCAAAACGTAAACTGCCTTTATTATTATTACTACCACATATTCTGCTCTTATCATCCTAATAAAGGCATTAACATTCCTCTCAGGTGTTGTTTTGTGATGTGAATGATTTTTCAATGAAGTTAGCCCACGCCTTACTATTGTTGAGCGTCACACATTTATCAGCTATCAATTCAATTCTCCTATATTCATTGTCGGTGGACAGTCCCTATTGATGTTGCCATGGAGACTACACTTGTTGAAAGGGACGTTTTTTGTGGTCCAGTGTGTTATATTGTTCAAAAACCCCAAGTTTGATTGTCTGTTTGTTTCAGACTTTCGATTCTCCGACTCCACGTTCACCTTCACCTACTCAAAAGGACCTAAAAGGTAGATATCATAGAGCCAGCTATACTCTGAATGTAAACAGTTGCTGTACACCCACACCAATGCTGTGTTTATGTTTTGAGTTATTAACTATAAGTATATTTGTCAGTGTTCGGTTCACAAAAATGAACATTTCATCATCATTTTATCAGCCTCATGTTGTTCAAAACCTTTCTTGCTTCTGTGGAAAACTAAAGATGCTGCCAGGCGGAATGACACATCCATTCACTTTTATTTTTGGAAAAAGATGGAATGAAAGTCAAAGGAGAGTGAAGCTGCCATCCTGACTAACATCTCAGTTGCGCTCCACTGAAGAAAGCAAACAATGACAAAACTGTGAACTATGAAACTATAAAACAATGATGGCGTAATAGGTGTTTTAGTCATGATGTGCAAGGCTTTAATTGGATTGAGGTTCATGTGTGTGCTCTCTTCACATTATACTAGGGATGCACGATATATCGGCCACCATATCGGTATCGGCCCATATCGGCTCATTTTTTCTGTTATCGGTATCGGCCTGATAAGAAAATTTGGCCGATATCTTAAAGCCGATAAATAATGCATTATTTCCTTCAGAGACACTTCAGATGCGCGCTGTTCGTTTGCAGCCTTTTGTGCAATTGTACATTGTAATATTGTGTTTATTTGATGTATATCTGATTTATCTCATATAGAATGCGTTTGGTTAAGTTAAAAGAGCGCTTCAGTTTACCAGTGATCATCTTTAGCTCAGCACACGCAGCTCAAACAGCAGTGCACAACATTAATAACTATGATTGGGAATGTCGTGTATATAAAATTCTAATGAGAACATTATTATAATAAAACGTTGGGAATTCTTTGGGTTTAGTTGCCGTGTTTCAGCGCGTTGTTATGGGAAGAGCGCATCCACAACAGGATCACACATTCTGACTATAGCATGCAATAACTGCGTCATTTTGTACATATATAAGTTGTAATATTATGTTTATGTTGTATTAATATTAATCTCAGGATGCATTTCCTTGAGTTAAATAAGCTGCCAGCAAAACGCTTCAGTTTACCATGTTCATTCAGCTCTTCAGCTTCAGCACGCGCAGCTCAACGGCTGCTATTTAAAACAGTGGTATTAATTTGTTACTTTTTCAAAATCATTGATACATTATTAATAACAACAACCACTTGTATTGTTCTCTTATTATTTTCATCAACAATATGGTTTAGTAATTAAAATCATTTAATTATTGTCCGTGCAGAGGCTATTCTGTTTTATTGATCTGTGGCGCATTCATTTTGATTCTTTACACGTGTAATGATGTCCAGTGACTTGTTTGCATTATTTATGCATAATTTTATTTATTTGTAAGGCTTTTTTATGACTAAATTTGGTAATGGGAGCGTAAAAATATTTTTAAAACGTACACCGTTCAAACTAGGCTGCTTATGTTGAAGTGTTTGGGATGTGGCTTTTAATGATGAGACCTTTTTTGTAATCAGGCTCTCAAAAAGTATATAACAATTTGGATATAGATTTATCGGCCAACATATCGGTTATCGGCTTTCAAAAATAAAGAATAATCGGTTATCGGTATCGGCCAAAATTTTCATATCGGTGCATCCCTACATTATACCCCATCAATGAGGACAATAACCTCTTCTTCATTGTCATTGCTCACTTCTGTTGTGGTCAGCAGTGATTATGAATTCCTGTGCATTGATAAATATGTACCACCTTAAGCATAAGCAGTCTCTAGCTGCACTGTATTTAACAATATAATGTATTTACATATAATTAATTAGCTTGAACACTGTCATTGACATATTAGACATTGACTAATCACTTTTACAGTGATGAATAGGCAGCCATTTTTAGCTGCTGTGTTCCTCACATAAAAAAGAATAAACTCATTATTGTATGCTAGTAAACAACCCAGAGCAATCTGAAACTGTCTTTTGGAGAAGATAAAGTCATGTACTTTTCTTTCTTTCTTTCTCTCTCTCTCTCTCGCTCACAATGCCGTTTTTACCCTGTGAATCTGAATCCAGCTGATGGAAATTAAAGTTTATGCTCATCGCTCTGTTGATTATGAATGCCAGTGTGTTCAAGTGTGGTTGTTTTATTTACATGTCACTCTCCAGGGGTCACACTTTTGGGGCATATTTGTGTAAGGATTTGCTTGAAAGCTGTGAATATTTGATAGATGAGGTTTGGTGTCAAGTTGAAATATTTTTGATTTATTTGTAGTAGAATGTCATTTACTTGCTGGTCTTAAGTTGACATTACAAGACCGTACAAGAAAAGCTGACGTTTGTTTACTGAATGAATGTTTGTCTCTACACTACATTCTGCTAGCGGAAGTTCATGGTACTTTCAGTTAGCAGTGGATTTGGGTTAGTCTGTGAAAGCTTGACGTCAAGTGGGCATCTTACTCAAGTCTTGTGTCTAATGCACAATATTGTCTGGTAAAAGAAAACATGAGAAGAACACCATTGTTCTAATTCTTGAAAGGGCAGTCTTTTCAATCTATTGACC
The DNA here is from genome assembly GCF_001515645.1 of Sinocyclocheilus grahami. Lineage (NCBI taxonomy): Eukaryota > Metazoa > Chordata > Actinopteri > Cypriniformes > Cyprinidae > Sinocyclocheilus > Sinocyclocheilus grahami. The sequence goes on from NW_015505632.1 coordinate 1,347,305, forward strand.
TGTTTACTATACAAACCCTTAACTCTGCCAACATATTTAAGACTTCTCCACCAGATTTAGATGAGAGACAGACAAAATGGGACTTGCAACCTCATTTCACAATGAAGTCAGATGTGATACCAAACTGAAGTTTTAGCTCGAGGCCATTTAGATGAGTAATACCTGCAAAGCTACTAGACCTTGGTAAAAACGAGCCCTCCCTATAAAATTTGCTCCCTATAGTCATGCAAATTTTATGATAAATATGCTAATTAAAAATGAGTTGTCCAGGAAAGCACTTTAGGCTCACTGAAGCAGTACCAGTACTGATAAGAAGGTCCTGGAAAGAGTTATGCAAGCAGAATGGTGGATCTTGTCTTTTCAATCGTTGCTTTTAAATAAGGCCTTGGAGTTTCAATTACTGTTGGTTAAAAGTGGTTGGTTGTATCATATTATTTATTGATTTGTTTTCATGTCTTAATAGTAATTCCAACACCAAACACAAACTCTTAATGCATGTACATGTATTTGGCAATCCTAAAATTTTCACTTTGATTTTTGTAACACTGCACTAGATTGAATGTTTATTTCCATGTGCAGTCGTTTGCCACAGCAAAAATGTAACCCATTTAGGTGTTCTGAATTAAAAATGGGGAGTTCCTTGTCATCTTCTGTTTGAACTGGTTTGCAAATGTCACTCTTGTTCTTAGAGGAGGTGCCTTGCTTTATAAGCAGGAAATTAGCTGGCAGCCTCTCTATGAAAAATCATTGCACCTTGCCTTCTACAGGAAGTAGCACATTTCCTGTTTGTAGAGCTGCAACCTGCACTCAATGTCTTTCACTGAAGGATCGATGTTTCTATGTAATATAGACGTCACGTGGCCTCATTTGTTTGCACCCTTTCTTTGTCATTTTTGTGTTTTTGTATTTTCTTAACTGAAAACAGGGTAGCTCTAATATCTAATATGCCAGATAACCCTGATATTTGATACAACAAACCATTCAAAGATGGAAATTCGCAAGGAGATCACTTTTGTTAGATGTCAGTGAAAAGAACAGACAAGCCCATAATCCCAGAGATGCAGTAGTTTCTCATGAATAATCCATCATGGCTGAGATCAACACAAATTATGTTTGAGTTTCATCATCTTGGTATAACTGAATTTGCATAATTACCATGAGTGCTAAATTGTGACAAGCTCTAATTCAAACAAATGTTGTTGCATTAGATGTGGATACTGGCAGACCGCTGGAAATAAACTTTGGGTCATTTGGTATACTATATCAAAAGGATGTAAACTATTAATTCAAGGAGTTGATGAGGAAGTGCCGTAATAATATAAGATCCTATCAATGTTGTAGGTGTTGTACAGTGCAGAAAGTGAAAGTATCAAAAGCAGAAGTAGTTGGCCACGCTCGCACCACATTGGGTTTTTGTAACTGTTTTTATGCCAGTTTAAGGTTATATAAAGCACAACATCTGTCAGTGTGCAGACGTCACAGTTACAAACTGAGATACATAAATATTTGTTTAAAATGTGTGTGTTTATCATGTGTACCAAGTAAACCATATATATAAATTAATAGATTATATAAGAGGCAGGTGCTAATGTGAGGACTTTTTGAATGGTTAATGTATCAAATAGAATAATATTTTATGCAAGTGATGCAGAGAAGCTTACGTTCTGCTATAGCATTATCTGCCGAACATTTGCCTTTTTTCTGTAGTTGTTTGTGGGGCTACTACCTATTACCTGCCCGGAGGGTTCCGTTCTCCTTTGTTGGGTCATCCACATGTAGAGGTTGTTTGTTTTCACTAAAGTCCTTGCATTCTTCATTCCATATACACAGTAATGCTTTGTTTCTGTCTTGGTGAGCAAGTTTCAGGTGTAGAAGCTCCTGTCTTGGCATGTGACCCCGTTTTTTTTATCCCAGAATCAAGTCAACCAGGGCAGGCTATACCAGAGGCAATAGCTGTAATTACATTGTCATTTTGGATTTGGGTAATTGGTGGTCTATTCCCTGAAAATATGTACATTTGACATTAGAAATGGATACTTATTACTTTATGGCACTATCTGAACCCTAAAAAAAAACTTTCATTGGTCTAACTTGGTGTACTCAGTTTGTTTCCAACCTAGGCTCATTGGAAAAATGTGCCTCTATCTACATTTTTGCAAAACTCCAAAAACATCCCTATACATATACAATTCACTGGCATTTCCACCAGTGTAGGGCTGGGCAATATATTGAATATTCAATTATTTTGATTATTGAATAATTTATATAAAATTACAGGATATCGAATATTGTTGAAAATTAAGATTGATGTGCCAAAGATGGCATCAATAGGCAATTTCACTCCTGTAAACTATCCAAGAAGTGCTTATGTATTCCAGTTACTCATTCCCCACTAACTAGTAAACTGGCTCAGTAGCTCACCTGGTAAAGCATGGCACTTGTGACGCAGAGAGCATAAGTATGTGTCCCGTGAAAACACAAGTCATGATAAAAGAGCTCAGAGGTTTGTAGAAGCAAGCAAAGATGTCATGGCAGCTTCAGTAAATGTAGAAAACATTTTTATGAAGTGCGGTCACTCAGGAAATTTTTTAGTAAGATTTTACCTGAAAAGATTTTAGATTTATCATATGTTAATTAAAAAAATCTTATATAGGCCTAATATTAAATGCTGCATTTTTTGTTTATTTGGTTTTTATTTTGTTTATGTAACTCTTGTATTATTCCAACTCAGTTTTTGCCATGAAGATAGCCTTTGGCACGGCACTAAAAGTAAATAAGTACTACTACTCAATGTGTTTGCTTTTATTAACACCATCAGGTAAATTTAGGGTACGGTTTAGTGTAGGTGGTATGTTTATTTTCAAACTCAATAGAGCATTAACCTTTAGCGCCCCTTACTGAAAATTGTATTTCTGAACTGCGATGATGCGTACAAAAGTGAACATAATAGAACATTGGTTGATGTTCATGTGTTTTGAATAAAACAGATTTTTTTTTTTGTAAAAATTTTTATTTATTTATTTTTTACTTAAGACATTTAGATGTTACAAGATTTTTTTGATTAATTGACAAAACATTTTAATATTTTTTTCAGTAGCAGAAATTGATGTTGGGCAGAAAAAAAGTTAATTAGATACTGTAAAATTAGCTATTGTGACAGATTCATTTTTAAGCCTGTGAATATTAAGAAGACTTTGTGTGATGGAACATAAGCATAAACCTCATTCGCCTGAACTTAATGCATTTTTGCAGTAATTGGCAATTAGCAGATGTTTGTAACACTTGATAAAAGTGTGTTCATGTCACCAATAAAACCCTGGATCATGCATAACACGACCCAAGTCATTTTTTAATAAAGCCACGTGTCATTATGAATGCTTTCTGTGAGTGGCACCATCCTGTGTGAGACCTCAGGAGGGGTTTCACTTTCACTGAATCAATGTCTCTTCTCTGAGTTGGCATCACATAATTACTCATGGGCTAGTATTGTTTTCTATGCCAGTAGTAGTCAGAGTCTACATAGAGTATGCTTGTTTTTTGTTCAAGGAGTTATTTGCCATGATTTTTAATGGTATGTATAAGGTCATTGGCTCCATTAATTCCTGAATACATTCTCTCCTTTTGTGCAATGGAGCAAAAAACATAAGCACATAAAGGTCACCTGCATGATATTATATTTTCACTTTTGCCAGATCAGCCTATATCAAGGAAATTAATATGATTTTGGCAGTTTCATGCTGATCACTATAGGGCTTTTTAGCAAGCCATGTAATCTCCACATTAATTCAAGGCACTTCACAGGAGACAGTATCCTGTTGTCAACACTGTTCGTTGCAACCTTATTTACTTGATTGCGTGAAATGGATACCACACTTTCCTTAATTACCTCTTTACTTAAGTGTTTAGACTAGCTGTTTTCAGGACTTGCGGGCAGCACCCTTCTGGGACTTGATGGTCTCTTCTGTGAAGCGTTACTTGGAATTTATATATAACATCTCCTTATTTCCGTCAAATTTAATTGAGCCTTTATTTATTTATTTAATTGCAGTTTTGCTTCTATATTAATTTGTCTGTGTCAACGCTAGATGGGTTTTCTCTATTCACAGCATTGTGCTTCAGCATTGCACCAAAACATAAAATGAATAGAGTATTTTTTTGTAGCTGATCATTTGTTATTCATAAGCCTTTATTTGAAAAATGTAGAATGTCAACTATTCAGTGAGTGATGGACTGGTGTGATCCAGGGGGATGCACCGATAGGATTTTTTTTGGCCATACCGATTTTAACAAACAATTATTGGCCGATTCTGATACCGATACGGATATTGGTCAATTGCATAAAGCAGGGCTTAAAAATGAGAGAGAGAGAGAGAGAAAAAAGATTGGTTCACTCCAAGCAGAATCTGTATTGGAACGTTTCTGTTCCTGCGTTCCTCTGTGAATCTGGTTTGAGTAGAAAACATACCGGTTAATAACGTTATTTTTTTAAATTGTTCTTTGCCAATAATAATGTACAGCGTTTAATTTACTCAAAAAAAATCATGAAGAGTCTTGAATGATCTCTCTTAGTCATAGCCAATACATCATCTTTTCTAGATTTACCAAAGACCAAATGTATTAAACAAAAGAAAAAAACCGTCAACGCAATAAAACATTAAATAATTATTTCAAGATATTTAAAAATGTTTCAGCATGGATAAAAAAAAAAAACAACAACCTCTACTCATATAAGCGTTAATTTTGAGAGGGAAAAAAACTGCCTAAATTAGTAGGCTGTACGTTGCATTTTATTATTACATTCAGAAATAATGTAGGCTAAAATAATGGTAAATAAAAGCAAAATTACAAACACAATTAGGCTATTTTAGTTCCCTTCTCTCCACAACAAATCCTCTAAAGTTGTATTTAGGCTATATAAGCATCATGCCAAAACTAATTAATTTAAAAATGAAACTGAAGCCTACCTCTCTCATTCTGCACAAATCCAAATGTTTCCATATTCGCGAAGTATCTGGATGCTAACCTATTATTTATGTAAACTATAGGCTTTGTTCTTCACTCACATTATCGACATAAAACATCATCGTTCACATATAAGCTATATCAGCAGTGAGGTGCTGGTCACACTGAACGGAACAGACTGTACTACGGACTATTTAAATTGAGCAGTATAATTTTTGATGTTTCTTTAACTGTATTTTATTTTGATAATGAACACGCTGCAATGTCAAATTAGCAAAAATTAGTTGTATGTGTGTGTGAGGCACCGATGTGATCACTGCATTGTTTTCCCAACTGTTACTCCGTAATTTATGGTCATACCAACACACTGGTTTGTCATACAGATAAGGAGCAAAACATCATTCAAAACTGTAAAGCTTTTGTAAAAAAAGAAAAAGAAAACCACTTTCTGCAGTCCCGTTTTTTTCCGTGAACTTCGGAGCGCGTTACAATTATCCGAAACTCAGCACAATTTTTTTTCTTTCGTTTTGTTAATCTGTTAATAATGTAAGTGAAATATATTTTGTGTATCGGCCTATTCCTTTTTATGTAGCCTATATAGTTTTATTCTGTTTTCTCCGTTCACAGAAACGCTGCATGTGCGTGATGTGACCTTGTGTGAATCCGTGTTCTACACTGGTTTCTAACAAAAAGCTACCTATTACCTGCCATTCATTTTCACTTAAATGTAGGCCTAATGCTTGGCGGTTCGTGACATATCCTTGGATAAACTCTAACGCAGTGCATTGCCATTGCGACTTACCTATGATGAATTTACAGCTGAGCGCGGGCATTTCACTCTTTGGATGCGTCAGCGTCACGTTTGCATATGGCCGTACTATGCCATCTGACTAACTATTTTTTACAGATTTTATTTTGTTTTGGAAAGTATTTAACTATTTTGCCCAGAGAAAAACATTGGATTATGCAATAGACATGCAGCTTGTTGTCTCCATGCAGTTAATTAATAAACCATCGGTGTCTGCACTTTTCACGCTATTTCCGATATGCCGATGTAATCAAAAATCGGCTGATAAATATCGACGGCCGATACATCGGTGCATCCCAACATGTATGACCTTTTTATCTTAAAGGGGTCATATGATGTTGCTAAAAAGAACATTATTTTGTGTATTTGGTGTAATGAAATGTGTTTATGCGGTTTAAGGTTAAAAAAACACATTATTTTCCAGATACTGTACATTATTGTTTCTCCTCTATGCCCCGCCTTTCTGAAACGCGTTTTACAAAGCTCATCGTTCTGAAAAGCGAGGTGTGCTCTGATTGGCCAGCTATCCAGTGCGTTGTGATTGGCAGAATACCTCATGCGTGTGATGGAAATGTTACGCCCCTTACCATACTGTGATGCCGTGTCCTGGCCAGAGTGACGAGACAAAAACATTAAAACCCATTATAAATGAGGCATTTGTTGCATCCAGTGGGGACATAATTA
>NW_015505632.1:1355512-1365511 GCF_001515645.1 Sinocyclocheilus grahami
GGCCAGAGTGACGAGACAAAAACATTAAAACCCATTATAAATGAGGCATTTGTTGCATCCAGTGGGGACATAATTATGATGACTTATACTGTCTTTTTACACGTTGTGTTGCATCGCGCCGCGTAAACATGAAACCATGTCTGCATTTGTGATCGGAGAAATGACAAACAACAAGTGCTACTCTACACTGCTCAAAACTCGCGTTTGAATCATCAGATTCTTTAAATATGAAAATGTACTTACAGACTGTGAGCCAGAACAGCCGGCATTGTAGTCTACTCTACCAGGATCAGGAAACAATCCTCCATAAAATGCGCTGCACACATCTGAATATTTGGCCATAATGTAGTCCTAACATAAAAGAGAACTAGCCTATTCTAAATTCGTGGCTGTGATTTTGTCTGCATGTCATGACCGGGGCTCCGTACAACCGAATATAACCTTAGCCTACCTGTTTATTCATTTATTATGGTATGTAACTAGCTCACCTTTTGCTGCACCATGTTTGCATACATCTTCGTGCTTTCTGTAATCAATATGAATCTGGACTAACTTTAACAGTCTCCCCGCACTCCCTCTGTTTCTTCTCCCTGCTCATTCTTAACTTTAATTTTTACTTTACATTTATGTATAAGGCTTGCAACTTCGTTGAAACAATATCTGAACTCCATAACTGCTCTACTATTCTTGATCTCTACAGATTCTCGATCTCGAACAAGCAAATCACCAAACGGCATTCTGGGTTGAGCGAGCGGAGCAGAATCTTTAGATGTTTTAAAAACCATTCAGAACACATAAGCAAATGCATAACAATACCCTGCCAAGCACCCACAGTGTTAGCTCTGTGGGTGTCCAGTTTTTCTGTTAAAATATAAAAATATATTTCATAATGTCATTTATTCCATATTTACGTACCTGACCTGATAGGAAAGATGATGCAGGGTCTACAGTGTAAAGTGACAGCTGATTCTTATAAACCAGTACTAATACGGCTAAGCTGTATCATAAGAATATCATTCTCAGCTGTACCACAGTTGATTCATACTCTTAAATCTTTCCAATTGTATCTTTTCTGTCACGTAATTATAACGGCACATTACATTAAAGTGAATGACAGTGTTTGTTTTGTGACAGCACAGTATTGAAGCTCAGCGGGTTTTAAGGGTATAGTGATAACGCTGGATTTTTGCTCTTAGGTAGCTGGTTTTCAGTAGTTGCCTAGTGCACTCAGTTTGTCTTTGCTTAGTGAGATTTGTTTTTAAATAGTACACAGAAGTTCAATATTTATCCCCCTCGAAACATACCCACATTAAAATTGCATTTTGTTGTGAAGCTGTGATGTTGCTCTAAGCCTAAAATTTACTTTAATGCTTTGATTAAACACACAAGTGTTGTCCCTTAAATCTAAATCTAGAAGATACAGACCTCCTTTTTGCAGGACTTAGTGTAGCCTGAATCACAGCATAGTGACAGACAGTCAGCTTTGCATAAGAATGAGGAATTTGCTTGGCACAGATTTAGACAACTTTGCCAAAGAATGCCATGGGATGTGTTAACCTGAAAATAGTGAATTGTCCAGAAACTGAAGAATTAGCGCTTATCACTCTTCACTCTCATTTGGAGTGTTTCTATGTATTATGTATAAGTTGCAAGTTACTGGTTTTGGTTACCACTTGACTTGCCAGGCTTGATTACACTGTTAGATCTTCTTCAGGTTTACTTTTCTGGGTGCTTTAATAGCACCTGCTTGTCTTTGTCTTTTCAGATAACACATATGTGTCTAACTCTGAAAACAATGATGAAGTGTTAGTCACCAGGGATCCAATACCAGTGATTTTCCACAGAATTGCAACAGGTAAGAATCGTTACCATCTAATCATAAAAGAGCTGCGGCTGAAGAAAACCAATGAATCAGGTGAATGATCAGATATTTTAAAGTCATGCCTAAGGGAAAAGGAAACCAGCAGCCTTCCAGATCCAAAGTGTACTTCAGGAGTATTTCAGTCATTTTAAAATTTGGTCAAGGCCCTGTCAGCTGAATATTTTTGCTCCAACCCTAAACTACCCTTATTCCAACACCTACACGATCGGATTTCATTGAGTTGGCTCAACGGTTGAACAATACTTTTTCAGATTTTTTTTTTTTTTTGAAATGGTCAGTAAAAAAAAAAAAAAAGTACTGTGGTGGAAGCACATGGTACTGAATGAATACCATGTTCATGTAAATGCAGCATTTAGATTATACTCAAAGGTACCTCAAATATAACCATGATATAGGTACACAAACACTACCTTTTTAAAGTTTGTTGTTGATGAGATTTTTTTTCTGAAAATGTTTCTTTTGCTCACGCAGGCTACATTTATTTGATCAAAGTACAGTAAAAACAGTAATGTAAAATATTATTGCAAATTTGTGTTTTCTATTTTAATTGACATCTGTTTTATATTTTAATATTTCTTATTTGAATATAATAATGCTTCTTTGCTGAATAAAAAAGAAAACATCAGATTGTCCCCAGTCTGTCAAATGATAACGTATGCCCTAAAAAAAAGAACATGGTAATGCAGTGGTACATTTTAGTACTTTTTTTGTGTGTAGGATAATCATCTAAAGATCCTATTATTGCAGTATTCACATAGTGTTAGCCAGTCTTTCTCTGTTTTTGGAGCTTTTGATTACACTGGCAGTAATCCTGGAAATAAATTATCCTGGAATCGTACTGCATTTCTTCTGCTCTTTTTTTAGAACAGGCCAAGACATGTGCCAAAACAAAGTGGCAAAACAGAAGAGATCTTCAATCATTTCCCCCAGCAGTTAGTTTAATGCTTAATAGATGCTTGTCATGCACACCTAATATTTTTCCAATCCACACATTTAATAAAGAAAGCCTTGACATTTTCCAGCACAGTACATTACAACAAATGATCCTGTGTACATACTACTGATGGATCTTGGATGCGCACACTTTTTCCAGTTGTAAAGGTTTTCTGACTCAGACCTCTGCATAAACTATTTTTAATCTGAGGTGATGAGAAATGCAAGTACCACTTCTTTGGTAGTTGAAGTGGAGTTAACATTAAAAACTAATCTTGTAGTAAGACCTGCAGTGTTTTAGTTGAAACAATTGTATTGCTGTCATCATACACGCATAAGGCCAATAAAAAACAATGGTTAGAAAGTTTGGAATATTCAGGACATGACCAGGCCTGTTGCAGGAGTTATGCCAGTTATGATCTAAATCTGAAATTCTCTGTTCACAATATCATGTCATCCTCACACATCTGTGCTTTCACTCTACTCTGTCTTTAGAAATACGCATAAATAACGATGCCACCAGCTGTCTGTCTATTAAATCAAAACTTCAAACCGACAAAAACGTGGTAAGAAATTAGACCATATTTTTTGCTTTCATCATAAAATGTCTTTTATTTACAAATGTCAGGTATGGCAGTGAATCACTTTTACCATGACTAAAGTTCTGCCTTGATTTTGAAACCTCTACAGTGCCATTATGCTATAGAGGAGGATTCAGAGGGTGACAATGATTCAGAGGAGTTCTACTATGTTGGACAGGTAAGTTCAGCGGAGTCACTACACTACTATATTATTATATCTCCACTACGCTATTCATTTACATAACATTTCAGTCTGGAATCTGTTCAGTCTTATTGACTAACCACCTACAATCCATATTAACCGAGTAATAGCCTAAATGTGTTGAAATCACGAACTGAGCTGTGAGTATTCCAGTTAAATTGTTGTCATAATTGTCAGTGCAAACATGCCTTCTTTTTATATTACTGTTCAATGTTGTGGAGGAAAGAAATTAATACTTTTATTCAGCAAAGATGCATAAAATTGATACTACAATTTTTGTAGTGTGCTATCAACAGACACAAATCATTCTTATTGAATTCTCTCACAACAATGAGAATGAAGAATAATATTAAATGGCTATGTTATGACACTTATTGGTGCGGAGTTAAATTTAGAAGCATGTGAAAATGTGACCTTTAGTTATAGGGAAAATAGTGAAAGTTTCAGACTTGGAGTTTGCTAAACAAGGTCCTGCCTCACATGGTCACTGCAACTAAACTTCCTAAGGTCTTACAGGTATAAAACCAGCTTAAAACCCACAGCACTTGGGGCTTCAGACTTTTCATTTCATGGTAAATTTACTTAAAGTAGTTTGCAGCTCATATAAAATAACTTTATAACTCTCTTAACTTTTAATGATTAGTCCCTCACTCTTCTGAGAAGGTTTCCATCCTGAAAATGAATGTTTGCACACATGGATTGTGCTTAAATTAATCATGTGACCATCCACTGGAGCAAATCCATAAAGCTGGAGTGAGTGAGTGAGTGAGCGAGATTTGTGTGCTCTGTGATGACCAGTCCAAAGGCAATGAAGATTCATACCCTAATGCCTGTGCTATGCTGTTAATGCTCACTGGCTCTTGCTGACTGTAATGTGGCAGCTTTACAATCCTTTGCTGTTTTGATGGTCTCAAAGCCTTCGGGAGACTCTTCCATGCCACATGCTGGCAGATTCTCTCTGAACTTCTGAACAGCTGGTGAATTTTCTTGATAACTGTTGTACTGAATATCTAAAAAGACCAAACTACATCCATCGTTTACATTGACGAAAGCGTGATCAATGTACGTAATAGGCCATATTAAGAAACAGTTTGTAACTTCCATGCCACTAGTGTCACCAAATGGATCTGCAAACATGACTGATTAAATTTAAATAATCGCACATTACCTCTGTCTTTCAAACCGATAGTCCTGTCCCGAACTAATGCTCAGACTGGTTGAGCCAGTGTTGCTGTGATGGGCAAGTCTAGAGGCTCAGACAAACAGTTCAGTGTTTAAATAAAACAAATAAAAATACTTCACTTACTCAGTAGTAGTTAAGGACATTTACTCGAAATCTGTGATTCATATTTTGCCTGTTCAAATTCAACTTTCCTTTTAACGTTTTGCAGCAATTATTAGGTGGTTATAGTAGGCAAAAACCTACTAGGTTTGTATGAGTATTATGATTACTCTTGGATCTCTTGAGAAATATAGTCACTGCATCCTTCTAAAACACAACATCTCTGTGTCTCGGCATTAGAATCAAAGGATCAAAGAAAAGAAAATCAGTCAATGATAAAATCAAATAGTCTGAAGATGCTGGTATGGCAAATTAACGTTCACAAGAAACCCAGGTAGTTTGTTTTGGACACAGTCTATGAGACTGATCTTATAATAGAGTAATCTAAAATCAGGGCTTAACACTAAGGATTTTTTCTACTGGCCCTTTTGGAGTGGTAGTTCAAGTTTTTACTTGCCCTGCCAAAATTTTAATTGGCCCTACCACAAAAAATAAAACAGTTAGACTCATCTGACCTTGTATTCTAATAAATACAAAATTTCAACATTTGTCATTTCAATTTCAAAAACTACTAGCCTAACAAATTTAAGGTTCTTCAAACATTAAAGACAAGTGAATAGTCATTAAGAACAGATTAACAAATTAGAAGCAATGACGCAAATAAATGCAATAGAACAAAAATACAAATTAAACAGTGCTTAAAAATGTTTTCGGGTAGGTCTAACAGTAGTATGGTACAGAAAATGTATAATCAGATGTGAAATAACATTGCATAGTGTTTATTAATAAATTAAATATAGATTTATCCTAGTTAAAGCTACAAAAGTTATTCAGTTAAGAGTAGTGAGTAGGGCTGTCGCGATAACCGCAATACCGCGCTATTGACGAGCAAACCGCAGAGGAATGCAAGAACCGCAGCAACCGCGATTTTTGCGTGTTTTATTTTTTCGTAAGGTTATGCCCTTCTCGTTTTAGACTTCATGCATGTGGACGAAATATTAAACAAGTTAGTAATGATAACAATGTGTACCATGCTGATTTGTACAGAGGCTCCGTAGATTTGCACTTAACAAGCCTAAACAGACAGTGAATGAAAGCGAGAGCGACTGAGATCGGTCATGTCCAAGGAAAAGCAAAATATCTGTCTTAGCATTGACGCATAGCTGGTCAGCTGAGCCTTCTAAAGTGGCGCTCAAAGTTAAAATGATTTCAACAGCGTGTTTCATTACGTCTCTTTGAATGAAGGAATCAGCGTTTTTGAACGTGTAGTTGAATGACAGTCCCTTTCCACCACCTTGTGGCACAACATTGTAACTGCACTGACTGACAGCCCGTCTAGAACGTGCGTGCGCAGGAGGAAATATCAATAGAAAGTCTCTTGTCCAGTCAGATTAGAAAATCAGATTACATATAGGCTAACGATAGCCTAACGATCTTATTGTCAGGTTTATGTTCTGTTCTTCTGTTTACTTTAGTTCCTGTTTCAACGCTATTTGGTTTCGGTTTCATTGTCTTCTGAATATGACTTCGTTAGTTATATCGTAACACACACACACACACAAATTATATATATATATATGTGGCGGTAATACTGCATACCGCGCTATTGAGCCACTCAAAATTACCGCAAGCGAACTAATGCTCAGACTGGTTGAGCCAGTGTTGCTGTGATGGGCAAGTCTAGAGGCTCAGACAAACAGTTCAGTGTTTAAATAAAACAAATAAAAATACTTCACTTACTCAGTAGTAGTTAAGGACATTTACTCGAAATCTGTGATTCATATTTTGCCTGTTCAAATTCAACTTTCCTTTTAACGTTTTGCAGCAATTATTAGGTGGTTATAGTAGGCAAAAACCTACTAGGTTTGTATGAGTATTATGATTACTCTTGGATCTCTTGAGAAATATAGTCACTGCATCCTTCTAAAACACAACATCTCTGTGTCTCGGCATTAGAATCAAAGGATCAAAGAAAAGAAAATCAGTCAATGATAAAATCAAATAGTCTGAAGATGCTGGTATGGCAAATTAACGTTCACAAGAAACCCAGGTAGTTTGTTTTGGACACAGTCTATGAGACTGATCTTATAATAGAGTAATCTAAAATCAGGGCTTAACACTAAGGATTTTTTCTACTGGCCCTTTTGGAGTGGTAGTTCAAGTTTTTACTTGCCCTGCCAAAATTTTAATTGGCCCTACCACAAAAAATAAAACAGTTAGACTCATCTGACCTTGTATTCTAATAAATACAAAATTTCAACATTTGTCATTTCAATTTCAAAAACTACTAGCCTAACAAATTTAAGGTTCTTCAAACATTAAAGACAAGTGAATAGTCATTAAGAACAGATTAACAAATTAGAAGCAATGACGCAAATAAATGCAATAGAACAAAAATACAAATTAAACAGTGCTTAAAAATGTTTTCGGGTAGGTCTAACAGTAGTATGGTACAGAAAATGTATAATCAGATGTGAAATAACATTGCATAGTGTTTATTAATAAATTAAATATAGATTTATCCTAGTTAAAGCTACAAAAGTTATTCAGTTAAGAGTAGTGAGTAGCGATAACCGCATAACCGCAATACCGCGCTATTGACGAGCAAACCGCAGAGGAATGCAAGAACCGCAGCAACCGCGATTTTTTATTTTTTTATTTTTTTCGTAAGGTTATGCCCTTCTCGTTTTAGACTTCATGCATGTGGACGAAATATTAAACAAGTTAGTAATGATAACAATGTGTACCATGCTGATTTGTACAGAGGCTCCGTAGATTTGCACTTAACAAGCCTAAACAGACAGTGAATGAGAGCGAGAGCGACTGAGATCGGTCATGTCCAAGGAAAAGCAAAATATCTGTCTTAGCATTGACGCATAGCTGGTCAGCTGAGCCTTCTAAAGTGGCGCTCAAAGTTAAAATGATTTCAACAGCGTGTTTCATTACGTCTCTTTGAATGAAGGAATCAGCGTTTTTGAACGTGTAGTTGAATGACAGTCCCTTTCCACCACCTTGTGGCACAACATTGTAACTGCACTGACTGACAGCCCGTCTAGAACGTGCGTGCGCAGGAGGAAATATCAATAGAAAGTCTCTTGTCCAGTCAGATTAGAAAATCAGATTACATATAGGCTAACGATAGCCTAACGATCTTATTGTCAGGTTTATGTTCTGTTCTTCTGTTTACTTTAGTTCCTGTTTCAACGCTATTTGGTTTCGGTTTCATTGTCTTCTGAATATGACTTCGTTAGTTATATCGTAACACACACACACACAAATTATATATATATATATGTGGCGGTAATACTGCATACCGCGCTATTGAGCCACTCAAAATTACCGCAAGAGAAATTCCCTCACCGCACCAGCCCTAGTAGTGAGTGGATTTCTCTGTCTATTGCTGTTTGATGTATGTGCTTAACTCGGATGAAAAGAACTCATGACAGATTGTCAACAAGAACATGATTCACCCCGCAAAATCTGGCAATCTGAATGGTGTTTCATGCGACGACAGCTATTAAAAGCTTTGTCCTTGAAAGTTTATCTTGTCAAGCTGCTTTTGATAACCGCAGACAGTCAAAAGAAAGAACAGCATAAAAGACTATTCATAGCAGCAGAAGTGTGTTTTATATTCGGTCTAGTGTGTGATCTGTGTGATGCGCTTGCTCTGAGTCATGGATGGAAAACTATTTTGAGTATTTATTCAGCGTTCTGCTTGAAAAATGACCTGGGCTGGTTTTGCTGAAGTCTCTATGAGTGGGGTCACTGAGGCTCCCTTTAATAATTCCAGGGCATGTCCCACTAAGTGGGTTTGACTATTCATTGAACACGATTTTAATGAAAAAGCAAAACTGCTTTTAGGTCATTGCACAACATTTTCAGTAAACAGCATAACACATCTTAAATGATTCCTTGAAGTTGCTCTGATTTTCTTTTACCGTAGTAAATATGTAATTTTGTGTGTTTACATGTGTCTGAAAATGAGTGTGTGTTTATCGGCTGTATGTAAGCAGTTTCCTCTTTACAGATCAAAGGAGATTATTATTTCCTCAAACCTTTTGCTTTTGAGACACAGCGACTGCATTTGGGAGTGAGGTGTAACCATGGTAACAGTTAGCCCAGAGCAACACAACAAACTAATCACAATGGTTTTATGAGAAATAAATGCTTTGAGTGAAGCACAGCAACAGAGCTGGAGCATCAAACTGCATCCTTCCTACATCATTTAGGGCCACACGCTAACCAGTAGCCAAATATTGATATTTTGTTAGCAAATTTGCATTGTCTAATTTCACTCAGTTATTGGCTGATAGATAAAAACAGTCCTGTCTTATTTTCCCTTCCAACCCGTTTAAAATAGGGTGCAAATGACTATTCATGTCAACTTTAAAGGAGAATGTTTTGTAAGCCGGCTGTATAAACAAAGTAAACTGCTTCATCATGTCTAAATTTGTTGTGAATTCCCCTTCGGATCCTAAAAGCTTTGTGCTTGAATGTCAACAACATATTCTGAGTAATATATTCTAGCAATTTTCTAGTCTTTATGAGTATGTATTTTAAAAGCTGCTGTGAATAAAGAATAATTACACTAGCAGGATTTGTGTCAAAGATGGAATGTCACAATCACCAAGCCAGAAACTGTATCTATATGGTGCAATTGATGATGTGGACATCGACCTACACATTGATGTCACTTTCCTAGATGTAAGTGTTAATGTTCAGATAAATGATGATGACCAATGATTTTTTTTTTTTCAATTATTTTTTTTTTAAAATTATTATATTTTTTGTGTGTGTAAGTTGTAGTGTGTGAAACTGAAATGATGTTTTTGTTCATAGGAGGAGATTGCACTTGCCTGGGATGTGATCCGGAGTGAACCTGTTATTGTGCGGCTTCACTGCTCCCTCACACAGTATCTGAATGGACCGGGTTAGTTCTCTCTCTCCTCTCTCACACACACACACACACACACACACACACACAAAAAACTTTCTGTAATAGATGTAAGGGAAACAGGTCAATAATTTAGCTCAAAGGGAATCATTTAAGATTTTAAAGGGAACTCCACCATTAATATGCAAGGGAATTAGGACAGAATCACTGTTTTACGGCTGATCA
>NW_015505632.1:1366469-1366876 GCF_001515645.1 Sinocyclocheilus grahami
TACTGGCGGTTTAGTCTCATGCTTAAAAGTATGCATTTTCCCCCAACATTTCTTATTTGTATGATCAAAATTTTATTTACAACATTAATCCCATAACATTATTTATTGCTGTTGTAATTTTGTAATTATTTAATTTGATTGGTAACAGCCCTGTTTTGTATTACATTTCTTGATCAATTGTAAGAATTTGACTCGAAAGATGACGCATACATTTAATAAGGTTAAAAAACATATTGGCCTTTATAAAGGTAAATGACATCCTGTGGTAAATATTAAAAACATGCAGATTTAAGTATGTAAAAGCTGATAGAAAACTGATGAAAGTATTGCTTCAGAATAAATTGTTTACACCACCAAAAATTTCGGTGATGCGACACTTTTGTTTTGTGGGAATATTTTGTATGGGA
>NW_015505632.1:1366886-1367600 GCF_001515645.1 Sinocyclocheilus grahami
ACATGTGTCTGAAAATGAGTGTGTGTTTATCGGCTGTATGTAAGCTGTTTCCTCTTGACAGATCAAAGGGGATTATTATTTCCTCAAACCTTTTGCTTTTGAGACACAGCGACTGCATTTGGGAGTGAGGTGTAACCATGGTAACAGTTAGCCCAGAGCAACACAACAAACTCATCACAATGGTTTTATGAGAAATAAATGCTTTGAGTGAAGCACAGCAACAGAGCTGGAGCATCAAACTGCATCCTTCCTACATCATTTAGGGCCACACGCTAACCAGTAGCCAAATATTGATATTTTGTTAGCAAATTTGCATTGTCTAATTTCACTGTTATTCGCTGATAGATAAAAACAGTCCTGTCTTATTTTCCCTTCCAACCCGTTTAAAATAGGGTGCAAATGACTATTCATGTCAACTTTAAAGGAGAATGTTTTGTAAGCCGGCTGTATAAACAAGGTAAACTGCTTCATCATGTCTAAATTTGTTGTGAATTCCCCTTCGGATCCTAAAAGCTTTGTGCTTGAATGTCAACAACATATTCTGAGTAATATATTCTAGCAATTTTCTAGTCTTTATGAGTATGTATTTTAAAAGCTGCTGTGAATAAAGAATAATTACACTAGCAGGATTTATGTCAAAGATGGAATGTCACAATCACCAAGCCAGAAACTGTATCTATCCCCCCCCCCCCCACAAACAAGGGAGAGGGGGAC
>NW_015505632.1:1367876-1369551 GCF_001515645.1 Sinocyclocheilus grahami
TGGACCGGGTGTGATCTCTCTCTCCTCTCACACACACACACACACACACACACACACACACACACACACACAAAAAACTTTCTGTAATAGAATATCAATCTTATAAACATCTGTAGCCCTTAGTCAGGTTGGACGCCATATTGAATTGAACATGGATGAAAGCAAGGCTGTAAGGTATAGACTTGCAGTCTTAACAATGGCACACATTGTATAACGATCCTAAATCGTGTAATTTTCACAACTCACATTTTTGAGGGTGGCCGCGGGTCCTTAAAAAGTCTTAAAGTTTTCCTAAAATAAGGCCTTAAAAAGTCTTAAATTCTTAAATTTCTGGTCACATTACCACAAAAATGTATCCAGTCTAATGGACCCAGTGAGTGTCCATCAAGAGTACTTTTTCTCCCGCTGTAGTTACCACGTCATCAGAGAGAATTGCGGTTACAGAATACAGTCAAACACCAGCTCGCTGACTAGCCTCCGAACTACTTTTAATGGGTTAATGCAAGTTTACTGAAAAATGGCTTGAGAATTGTACTTGCTCGACAGGACTAATAGCCTGATTAAAACTTAAGTGACAAAATATAATCACGCATCAAAACACGCGAATGAGTCTTCTGATTTTATTACATTCAGCTTAAACAGCGATTGATAATTGATAGTGTATTTCTATTATCAATGTCGTGCTGTTGAGGCTCGGGCTGCCTGTCTCTGTAAGAGACTTTCATGGAGAAATCAAATCAAATGAGCGTACGGCACACAAAGAAACTTACAGAACAAACATACTGAGGTAAAAATTCAAAATGTTTAGTTTATTTATAGCATGATATAGTCAAGTAACATACCATGACAAGGGATCTATTTTGCTGAATATTTTCACGATTGCAAATGTAACATTGACTTTAGTTCAACAAACAAGTAGTAAAGTATATGAAGTTACTTACATTTTTAGACACAATTGACTGTTTTGTTCTATTTCACCAACGAAAATAGTTCCAAACAAAGATCAGAACAGAATTATTGTGCACATTCTCCAAGCCACACCCGGCGTTTTTGTTACTGAATGATTCAGAGGTTTGAAGGAATCGGTTGAATGAATAATTGACTTACCGCCACCTACTGGCGGTTTAGTCTCATGCTTAAAAGTATGCATTTTCCCCCAACATTTCTTATTTGTATGATCAAAATTTTATTTACAACATTAATCCCATAACATTATTTATTGCTGTTGTAATTTTGTAATTATTTAATTTGATTGGTAACAGCCCTGTATTGTATTACATTTCTTGATCAATTGTAAGAATTTGACTCGAAAGATGACGCATACATTTAATAAGGTAAAAAAACATATTGGCCTTTATAAAGGTAAATGACATCCTGTGGTAAATATTAAAAACATGCAGATTTAAGTATGTAAAAGCTGATAGAAAACTGATGAAAGTATTGCTTCAGAATAAATTGTTTACACCACCAAAAATTTCGGTGATGCGACACTTTTGTTTTGTGGGAATATTTTGTATGGGATATTGTCTGCTGATATGAAAAGTTCACTGTATATCGTAATAACAAATCGAATTTTTGACAGCGATGATATTTTGTTTTCTTTTTACATTTAAACGCGTTAATATATTATATATACGTATGTAATATAATGGTGTATTTCCATCACAGGCTTGGT
>NW_015505632.1:1370350-1378581 GCF_001515645.1 Sinocyclocheilus grahami
TGTTGTAATTTTGTAATTATTTAATTTGATTGGTAACAGCCCTGTTTTGTATTACATTTCTTGATCAATTGTAAGAATTTGACTCGAAAGATGACGCATACATTTAATAAGGTTAAAAAACATATTGGCCTTTATAAAGGTAAATGACATCCTGTGGTAAATATTAAAAACATGCAGATTTAAGTATGTAAAAGCTGATAGAAAACTGATGAAAGTATTGCTTCAGAATAAATTGTTTACACCACCAAAAATTTCGGTGATGCGACACTTTTGTTTTGTGGGAATATTTTGTATGGGATATTGTCTGCTGATATGAAAAGTTCACTGTATATCGTAATAACAAATCGAATTTTTGACAGCGATGATATTTTGTTTTCTTTTTACATTTAAACGCGTTAAATATTACATATACGTATGTAATATAATGGTGTATTTCCATCACAGGCTTGGTCTTAAATTTCACATAAGGTGGTATTAAAAAGATCTTAAAAAGTCTTAAATTTAACTTGTTCATATCTGTAGACACCCTGTTTTTCAAAACAGAGTTTTTGGCTACTAAAAAAGTATTTTGTAAAGATTTTGTTGTTAAACATTGTAATTCTATCCCTTACAGCTTCATTTTCATTCCTGTCAAAACTTCAGTCTATTGCCATGATTCCCAGCCAGGTGTACATAGAACTTTGTTAAATGTATAAAACAGTTAACAACTCTTTAAGAAAATCCTGCAAATAATTTTCTTGTCAACAATATTAGACTCATTTGGCCAATTTGCCTTGTTAGATGTTTTTATTCTGTGATCCTTTTGCATAAATACAATATGAATTGTTCTTCTCCTTGAGAGTCGTCTGAGTGTCCTTGCACTGAGCGCTCTCTGTTGATTGTAGATTTGTTCAGAATTACTTGCCTCAAGAACTTGACCACTTCAGTTCAGATTGCAGGAGAAAGAGAGAAGTTACTTGGACATGGCCGTAATGCCTGCTCTTGTTCCCTTTCCAAGATATTGCCCATCATAAGTGGCTCATTTCAGAGTGACCTTCTGTTCTAGTGTTTTAAAAACCTCCAAATCAAACGTCTGTAGCAAATGGTTACATCATGTGGTACTTTGTTTTGCAATACCTTTCTCATGGAAAATGTCATGTCCCGTTTCCAGTTCCCACTGTTGATGTGTTCCAAGTGTCTTCAAAAGACAGATTTGGACTTGGACATCAGTTGAAAAAGTAGGAAACTACTGGAAAATGTTTTCTAGCCTTATATAGGGTTTTCTAGTGTCATTAAACTTCATGAGTGTGTCGTCTCTTGGCAGGGTAATGCAAACCTTTGTCACACAGCAGTGGAAGTGTCAGAGCAAAGATAAACTCATCAGCCCGCACAGCAAAAAGCAAAACGAGAAGAAGGTGAAGTCTCCCCTGCACATTTTTTCAACTCTACGCAGGTAAGAAACAAAATCACTCCACTACACCAGTACTGGACAGTTTATCAAATACAGGCCAACCCTAGTCCTGAGTTTTATATCCCCCTTTGTAATGGTTTATACCCAGGACCAAAAAAATGTTCACCAAGAAAATTGGTTGCTTCTGGTGAATGGTAACATATTTAACTAACAACACACATTAAAACACTTAAACTCTTTCTAGAATTTTTTTTCTGTTCTTACTTGTTGCTATTATTGATTTGTGCATGCCATTACAGAACAGTTCAAAGCATTGAATCATTGAATCACCATTCAAACATTGAATAATTATTCTCTGAATAAGTTTTTACCAGTCTTAACCTTACTCTTAAACTTGTTTGTGTGCTCTTCTGTGGTTCATCTGTTTGATTGGGTTTCTACAATTATGAAATTTTAGAAAAATGTGTCTTGCAAAAAGTAATTGTAATTCCAATATAAGGCTTCTTTTGAATAACCATCTTTAGATAAAGATGTTTTCTGTCCTTTGTTTTACTGGAGTAAATTTGTCTTCCAATCAGCATATACAGTATATGAGTAAATTTGGTGATCGTTTTCCCGCCCCATACATTTCACGTTTGGTGTGATTAGGCTAAACTTATGTCTTCAAGACCAGCATTTACTTTTATGTTAACAAGTGTGCCAGCTTCATGGTCTTCATGAGTTTATTAGACCAACTGGAGAGTCTGAGATGTAAGAGCTTATATATTCTAATGAATGACCCTATTGTGAGTCAATGGTTGGTTATCAAACTGTTGGAACTGCTGACACAAATCTGATGTTTCACTGCATTGGAAAGATTCCAAGACTCCCTGATGAAATTGACATTGGGTTTGGCGTTTTAAAACCAGAAAGAGGAAATCTTACCTGAATGTCTTACCTGTGTGTGTTGTTCTTTTTAAATGAATAATAAAATTATCCAGAAATGAAATTTAAGATGCAGAAAAAACGGTGAAGCCATTTGTCAACAATGCTTAATGCTTTGTATCTCATTAACCTTGGCACAACCTACTGTAATTCATTAGTGCAAAAAAACACGCATTTCCACTGCGAACTATGCAGACCTCAACATGAAAAATGAAATGGTGTAAATCAGCCAATGAAGCATTTTGAAATGTGCAGGATTTGCACAAGCGTAATTGCACAACATCTTTCTGTGTTCCTTAATTCACATTGTTTGATTAATGTGCTGTGCTTGTGCAAACTCAGATCCCCCAGCTACCCTCCTCCTGGCTGTGTGAAGAGCAAAAAGAAGCTCAAACCTGAGCAGGATGGCATGTCGAAATCCCACCGTCTGTTACGGCGAACATGCTCCGGCACGGTGAAGCCAGAAATGGATGGCTGCGTCGGCAAGTCGCACAAGCTCCTGGGCCATTCCCTCTCTAGTGACCCACGGATGGAGCAACATCAGCCCCTCAAGCAACCCCACCGACTGCTGTCGAGGCCCTGCTCGACCGCTGTTAAACCGGAGGTCTGTTTTCTTGAGTAGCCAAACATCGGAGCCAAATCCATTCCATTCAGAGACAGAGGTTTCCTTGTTCAGGTAAAAAAAAAAAAAATCTATACTTCCCCCTTTGCCTTAAGTTAATTCATTAATCAAACAATATTTGGGGTCTGATTAATACAACTCTTTTACTTGCAAATACATGCAAAATCCTTTCCTGAAGCAAACTGAGCTTGAGGGCATGTGATTGGTTGCAGTAGTTGACATTCTCCAGTCATTAGTATTCTTATGACCAAAACTGAATGTGCAAGGAACATTTCAGGAAACATTCCTTACAGTTGTTTCAAACCTGATGAAAATATATTCTTTTTCAGTGAACTGTCCTTTTAATTTGTATTAGGGATTTGGTGGAGCTCTTCTGGCAGCTGCTGATGTTGTATTACTATTATAGAGGGAAGAAATGTTACTGAACGGATGCTGTATGTGTTGACTTGATGTGTAATTGCAGACTATGGAGTATGCAGAGCAGCGTATCCCTGTACTGAATGAGTTCTGTGTGGTCTGCGATGAACCTCACGTGTTCCAAAATGGACCAATGCTCAGAGTGAGTCTGTTTGCTCTACTAGCAATCTTGGATTGATAGATGATGTGAATTCTTTGGATTAATTCTGGATTACTAATAACATTTCACTTCTAATGATCTTGTTTATATGTGTCCTACAGCCCACAGTGTGTGAGAGAGAGTTATGTGTATTCGCCTTCCAGACGTTAGGGGTCATGAATGAAGCTGCTGATGAGATTGCCACTGGTGCTCAGGTACACAAACAAACAACCAAAATAGACATACTTGACTGTAAGCACTCATATAGTCATTCTGCACAGATGCTTCTAACCAAATAGCTTACAGTTTCTGTTTGTGATTACAGGTAGTAGACCTACTGGTCTCCATGTGCCGATCTGCACTGGAGTCTCCGAGGAAAGTTGTCATTTTTGAGCCATATCCCTCTGTGGTGGATCCCAATGACTCACAAGCACTTGCCTTCAACCCCAGGGTACTTAAAACACTAAGAGCATTTAACTTTAGCTTGATCCGTCTCTTTAGTGTAACCCTGCTATTCAGAAAGGAATATTACATTGATTGTTTGAGTTCTTCTTCAGAAAAAGGACTATGACCGAGTGATGAGAGCACTTGACAGTATCGCATCTTTCAGAGAAATGACCCAGGTATCAAGTAGAATTTTACAACAAGAGCATGGTTTTTTTCTGTGATTGTTATATTGTTTTGAAGGCGTCAGTCAATTAAAATAGAGTGGTTTTAATAATTGTATTTATTATTATGCTATTTAATCTAATGTCATATTTCATAAATGAATCATATATATAAAAGTATAATAATAAATTGCATTAAATGGACAGCCCTAGTTGTTTACAATCCCTATATCATGTGTAGCATAAGACTTGAGAGAAATCATCCAGTGCTTTATACCTAATTTATAAGCCTTGACAGAATGCAATAACATGTTGACTGTTGACATGTCTTCTGCACAGGCTCCATACCTGGAGATAAAGAAACAAATGGACAAGCATGATCCCCTGGCTCACCCACTGCTGCAGTGGTATGACAGAATGACATTTCAGTCATTATCTACTCCACTCCTGCATTTTAACGATGTGTAAATGTGATGGTGAGCTCTCCTAACAGCTCCGATTACATGGTCTTGGAGAGTGTGTACATCCATCTTTATGATATTAGCTATTACTCATTTATTGAAATACATCTATAGTCCTGCAGTAGAAGGTTTCAAACCTAATGGGGAATATGACGTGATTCATAAATCCATTTTCTTTACAGGGTGATTTCCAGTAACAGATCACACATAGTGAAGCTTCCTGTTACTAGAGTAAGTCTTGTATCTATTTTATTAAGCATTTGTAATGATGTCCTTGAATATTTCTGTTATCAAATGCCGCCATAATGTGCACATTTCTGGGATCTAGATTAAGATGATCAGGGTTAGACTTGGGGTGATCGATCTTGAAGATGTCTACGATCAACTTTTCAAGGAAATCGTAGAGATCATGATCTTTTATGTCCTCATAATAATGTTAAAACTACAGCAATGACTGCCTACTAGTAGATGACTGTGGCTGGTCAAATGATATCACACATCTCTATCATGTGTCTTTTATGTGTGGTGACATTTAAAAAAAAACTAATCAAAGTGAGCTAGCAGTAGTAGTGGAATAAATCAAATTTTAGTGTCAGGTTTTTCAACTTCCAAATCAGTCCAATTATGTAATGTGACTGTCATAAAATGCAGTCTACCGTGGGACACGCTTTATTTTAAAAAGAGCACGTTGACTGGAAAAGAGCCTGTTCCTTATATCTGTACATTCTACCTTAAAGAGACAGCATCCTAATAAACCTTCTTCTGTCTCTTGTGTCATAAATGTTAATCAAAGAACAAAAGACAGTGAAAATCACTCTCTGCTCTTGACTAGATCACTGTATAATATTCATATGAATCAGTGTATATTTGTTTCATACAGTAGCTATGTTTCCATCCAAAGATTCGAATTAAACTTATGCACAAAACTGGAATATTGCATAAAACATTTGCGAATAAAGCACCATTTCCATCCAACGAGTCAAAGAGAACAAAATCCTCACTTCCTGCAAACTGGTACTAAATATCACTAAGAAAACTAGGAGAAGGATATTTTTCATATATTATAAATTACTTGCGCCTCAGTGCGAGCAGACGAAACACAATAAATGCAGTCAATGCTTTCGGAGGTGAATGCCGTTTGGGAACGCAGTCGTGTAAGACAATTATACAGAAATACTTTGATGACAGACTTTGCTCAGGCATTTCAGAATGACCATAACAACATATAGATGCTGTGATCGAGATCGGTCCGCTGCTAGTCAAGTTATCCTGTCTCATAGCTCAAAGTCACATGACTTTTTCAATGCGCATGGAGGAATTTATTCGGTAAATGTGTTTCCATCTTAGTTTATGCACATTTTTTCTTATCGGATAAAAAGTTTGTCCTACTCAAATGTGCACATAATTTTTTTTAATGCGCATTTTTAGAATTTATGCGCATCTTGGCGTTTTCATCCAGCATTTTTTTAAATGCGATATTCCAAAATGCGCATAAAAATAGGTGGATGGAAACATGGCTAGTGATGCAGTGTTTTAAAGTTTAACTCGGGCTTTAATGTCCATTTTGTTTGTTTAATGCAATACTGTGGTGTTCAAACAGATAGGCTCGTTCCAGTCTGGATATTCTCATTAATGCATCTCAAAATTGGTAGATCATGGTTTTGTGCGATAAGATCTCAATATCATCTTTTTGGGAAGTTTACCCATCCCTAGGTTAGACTAACTGGCATCACCTCCCTAAGAGAGAACCATGACTCATTTAGAAAGCATTTGAAAAGTTTTAAATTCAGAAAATGAGTAAGGCTTAACGTTTCAAGTGTATGCTCTTGCATCTTGTTTTTCTCACAACAGCAACTGAAGTTCATGCACACACCCCATCAGTTCCTCCTGCTCAGCAGTCCACCAGCCAAAGAATCCAACTTTAGAGCTGCCAAAGGCCTCTTTGGGAGTACCTTTGCTTTCCAGTGAGTTCCATTTAAACACCCAATACAGCATTTACCTATGAATCTTCAAATCTGACCCACATCATTACAAATTCATGATTCATGACAAGGAAAATGTGTTTTATCTGGTCCCTAAGTATATTACAGTATCTGTCCATTCTTGCCATTTTGGCAAGCTCTTGGCAGTTTTGTGTGCAATGTCAATCAGGCAGTCTGTGAATGGTCTGTGGGTGTGCTGAACAAATGTTGTAGATGCCACAAGCCTGGTTTGCACTGCAAGACATAACAGAAAAGCAATAATTTCTTACTTCAAATGTTTTATGGCATTGTGATTATGTCCACTAATAATAAATATTCTAAATTTGGAAGTATGTTTCAATGTCACAATAAAAGGAATCCAGTTCCAGCTGTCTTAACTAGTTCAGTTGTTTTTCAACTGTGCAGCAAGCAAGTCATAGAATTCAAATCTGTCTTTTGCACAAGTCTAATTAAAGCCACAGCTGTACAGGTGTGAAGTCTCTTGCTGACTTGAGAACACTGGTTGTTGATTTTCCAGTTTTAAAAAGACAAACTGACTGGCTCTTTCTCCCTCTCTCTTTCAGTGGATCACACATAGAAAACTGGCACTCCATTTTGAGGAATGGTTTGGTCGTGGCATCAAACACGAGGCTTCAGGTACTTGCATCTAATTATGATGCAGATGCATTACCCACAGTGTCTGGTTCTTTAAAGAGACCGATCATAAAAAGGGTTGAGGGGAAAGGTGTTTTTATAGAAAACAAGCTGAGATGAAGTGTGGATGAAGCTGTTTTTTTTATAGTAGAAATAGCTGTAGTAAGATGTAATAGTGTATACATACATGCATAATGCATTATGTAAACCTCTTAAACATCTGAGCAGACTGATGTACACTGACCTTTTTACACCACATCTCTAAATTTATGGTGTCTGGTTCTTTAAAGAGACCGATCATAAAAAGGGTTGAGGGGAAAGGTGTTTTTATAGAAAACAAGCTGAGATGAAGTGTGGATGAAGCTGTTTTTTTATAGTAGAAATAGCTGTAGTAAGATGTAATAGTGTATACATACATGCATAATGCATTATGTAAACCTCTTAAACATCTGAGCAGACTGATGTACACTGACCTTTTTACACCACATCTCTAAATTTATGTAAGAAGGAACTTAAGAGGTTTATTCACTGGATGTTTCTTATACCAAAATATAAATCTTAAATGTCTTTAAATCCAGTTGTGTGTACTGTATGAGGTTACTGGGTATTTCTGCAAACATATTTCACCAAACATATTTTGAGAAGTAAAAGAGTTTGCAATGATTTAACTCAATGCCATACTGAATCATTGTTTTGTTCGCAGCTCCATGGCGCTATCTATGGGAGTGGAATCTATCTCAGTCCATTATCAAGCATATCCTTTGGCTACTCAGGTCTTAAAACCTTTACGAGCAAAACTCCTCTACTTTCTACATAAATATAGGCAATAAATGTATAATTGCTTGACATAACTGTTGCTTTTTGTGGAACAGGGATGAATAAAAAACAGCAGAAAGTTGCTTCAAAAGATGAAACTGCTGCCAACAAGTCCAATATTAATTTGCAGGTATTTAGTGTTTTTGGTATTACTACTTTTTTCCCAATCACCTGACACGGTCATTATTAGAATGCCTTTCTTAAAAAAAAAAAAAAAAAAAAAAAAAAAAATTTTTGGC
>NW_015505632.1:1378721-1395482 GCF_001515645.1 Sinocyclocheilus grahami
GATGTTTTAGATTGATCAAAAGTGATGATAAAGACATTTATAATGTTACAAACGATTTCTATTTCAGATAAATGCTGTTCTTCTGAACTTTCTATTCATCAAAGCCCCTTATAGGGTTATATTAAAAATCCTTTTTTTAAAAAAAAAAAAAAAAAAAAAAAAAAAATTCTTGGCATCCTGAAACCTGCAGGACTTTTTTGCTTTCAGTCACAGAAGAAAGGCCAGAACCCGCAGTTTCTGCAGAGCCGCAACCTGAAATGCATAGCCTTATGTGAAGGTACACATTTAACAAAGATTTATACCATCATCTGCAATTTTTATCATGTTAATAATCACTTCTTTTTTATATATATGTAACAGTTATTACATCTCCAGACCTGCACAAGCATGGGGACATCTGGGTAGTTCCAAATACAGATCATGTCTGCACACGTTTTTTCTTTGTGTAAGTACATTTATGTCTATCTCAGCATATATCTGTAAAATTAAATATTGAGTGTGTATCTCACATATTGAATGCATTCATTCCACCAGAACATAAAAAGCAGAATGTGTTAATAGCAGAAGTACTGAACCTAAATTGAACTGAAAGTCTACTTCTGTTTTTCTTTTTTTTGCGAACTAGTTATGAGGACGGACAGGTAGGTGACACAAGTATAAACACACAGGACCCTGGCATTCATAGGGAGATCCTGCGAGTCATCGGCAATCAAACGGCTACTGGATGAAAGAGTTTGAACACAATACCGCTGCCTTGACCTCTTTCCCAAAGCTGGACATTTGAGCGTAGGAGGCCAATACCACATGTATTTTTGGTAACCACAAATACACACAAAAAAACAAGAAGCATATTCGCAATCTTCAGAATACACTATTTCTACTGTTCCCCTGGGATACATGCATATTTACACTGGCTATTCAAACTATTACCATTTTGCTAAGTTTATAAATACAAGGTAGATTTTGAAAGAGCATGGTATGTCTCTCAGTTCAACTGATAGACTACTTATTTTTTGTAAAGAATACAAAAAATTAAACGCTTTGAAGAATACAGTATTTTGAGACTTTCCTGGAGAAAATACAATATTCCTGTGAGGATATGCGCCATCTGACCTTGTTTACTAAGAGTTGTACTTGTTAAAGTACATTAATTTGTGCATACAAAAGGTGTCTACTGTATATGCACTTTATTTTTCTTAATGTATGATAGTTGTTTCAAACTTCCATATAATCTTAAATGCCTTTGAAAGACAGACATATTTATTGTTTGACAGTGCTGAACACAAGTGAGCAACTCCTGATGTTGACTGCATTTACAGCTGATGGAGAGCTTTGACAAGTGTAGTTTAAAAACA
The DNA here is from genome assembly GCF_001515645.1 of Sinocyclocheilus grahami. Classification (NCBI taxonomy): domain Eukaryota; kingdom Metazoa; phylum Chordata; class Actinopteri; order Cypriniformes; family Cyprinidae; genus Sinocyclocheilus; species Sinocyclocheilus grahami. Next base: position 1,380,077 of record NW_015505632.1, read on the forward strand.
AAATCCTTGTGCTACAGCTAATATTTTCTGCTACTTAAAAGTAGCTGTCGGTTTACAATTTCTAAAGGCCTCAGTTTAGAATTTGCCCAGATGTACTGAACCTGCCACTTCATTAACATCGTCATTTTAAACGTACAGTATTGCTGTAACGTTTTCATTTGAGTGACTATACCAAGTATGAAAAAAAAATTAAGATTAAAAATACAAAAAAATTAAAAGACTTTATATATTCAGCAGCGACAACTAAACATAAGATGCATGCTGCTTTCCTTACGTTTTCAGATTTTTTTTAAATAATGGACAAAAATCGGCACCCAATTGTAAAATGTCTTTGAATATTTCAATATAAAACTTTTTTGTAAGGTGATTTTAAGGCAGAATAAGTGTTTGCTGCTTGTTGTTTATACATTGTAATGTATTAACAGAAGGTTTAAATGTGAGTATTCTGTTCAATTTTTGCAATTCTTTAGTGATGTTTAGACACCTCTGTGGTTGTTAACTTTACTTTCGAAACATTAAATTGTTCGATCATTGAAATCACTAAATCTTTTTTTGAAAATGATCACCCAATATTGGTATAAGGAAAGGTAACGCGTTTGGTAAAAATGTATGAAATTGTATTCAAAATACTATACGAGGAAATGCAACTTTTACGTAGTCAAGATGTAGCACCACAACGGTTTTTTTTCTTCTCACTTATGGGCAGAATTATGGGTTTTATTAAAATATGGGCACATTAAATATGTGGTATTGATTATTTTGTGTGCTGAAAAGTATTTTGTATTTCCCATGGGGCTCTGAAATACTGGTTAATTCATATGATGTTCACTTGCAATATATTCCATTGACTCCATTATAGTTTCAATTGAATGGCAACAGCTTAATATTACATTAAATGTAAAGTGAAAGTTTATATAATCATTACGCATTGTCAAGTTTGCCATTACTAAAAAACGATGTAAATCAGATTAATTTGATTATTCTTTCAAATCCACAATCTAATCAGTTAATAAATATTGTTTAAATATCTTTCAAGGATTAAGATGGGGTAGTTCTTACATGCATGTACACTCATAACTGTTGCAAAACATCTAACAGCAACTTATTTTTATGTTTATATTTTTTCATTGTGATGGACCATGTTCATATGTGATGGGTCTATTTGTATAGTTTTGTACATTTTCCGCACAATTTGGTTAAAAAGGATCATGCTACTTAGCATTTGGTGCCTTATCGATAAGGATTTAATGGCAAACCTGACAGTACTGTCATATATGAAAATACTGTATATAGTGTAAATAATGCCACAGCAACATGGAGGCCAAATATTTTCTGTAGTACGTTTTTACTTTTTCCTTATTTTGCGAACGGATGAAGCTTTTTACAAGTTATGGAAATAGTAGCTTATGTATCTGTTTATGTTCATTAAATTCAGATTTGCCAATAATTCAGATATTTTTGTCTTTTTTTCTTTCTAAATGAAATCACATGTAAACCCCTAAATACTGCAGAACACCAGTTCAAGCACACAAGTCTGCAGCCTTACTAACCTTTGATCCGGAGCCATTTTCCAAATGCAAGAGCCGTTCCTTTTTGTTACAACCATGAAACACCTGGCCAGTCCACAACAAACAACTTCCAAATGGCTGCTGACAGCATTAAGATGTCGTCAAAATATGTTTATGAGGGGAAAAGCAGTGCATGGCGATTTTGTATAAAGTTGTAGAATAGATAAGCCATTTCATTTCAAGAGTCTGTCCTCTAAAGCACAAATACAAATTATTCCAGTGTTCCTATAGCTGTTTTTCTCATAACATTTTATATGTTACTAATTTAGCTGTACCTCTGTAAATCAGTGCTAGAACAGGCTAATCATTGACTCAAGTTGACCAAAAGCCAGGATACTTGGCCCAGGTAAGTCATCGATTATTATTATTATTTGTATATGATGCCTAAATACCAGTAAATCTTTCTGCAATGTAGCATCTTTCTGAGGGGAAAAACCATATTTGATGAAGCATTTGAATTTAATTAATGACGTTCATGTACACTTTTGCATCTTTCATCCAAGTTTTAATACTACAATCCACCAAAATCAAAACAAAGGTAAACAATAAATGATCCAGAAAAAAAACCCGGTTAATATTAAAAAGCCTGATATCAATGGGAATGGTTTAGTGTTACTAAAATGACCTGCTCTTGGTTTCATTAAAGTTTCTCATGAACAGTAGTCATGAGTTTTTTGCTGCTGAGGCTCTATAATTTTCTATACACTACATGACACTTAATTTTACTGCATGTTCATCCATTTAAAAAATCTAATCACAATATAATATAGCAATTATTATTTTTAAAGTAAAACAAACAAGGTATACTGCATACATAACATCACAATAGTAGATTTTCTTTGGGGCATTTTGAAAATGCTGTCACGTGATGCTGCAAAAGACATTAAAGCAATGGTCAAACATCTCCTTGTTAAAACAATGAAAAGGTAGCGCAGTGGAATGCAAAAATGCACTGAATGGCCCTTAACTCTTTCTCTTAAACTGCTTCATGAGATTCATACATTCAAAACTGTGTTAAACATTAAAAATGCCTGTAAAAAAAGAAAGAAAAGTGCTTTACCTTGATCAGTGATCACAAGACTGCAATATTACTTTATTCTTGTCCTTGTTTTAATATGACTACTGGTTGTAATAGTGTCTGAACTGATTACAAGGTAGTTAGTCGATTCCTTTTGCTTTCAGTTCATCTTGTACTCGTTTCAGGTAGTCTGGATCTGGGTAACCATAGCTACAAAGAAGAAAACATAATTACGACCCTTATAATAGCTATTGCCAATTAAACAGTGCTAAAAATAAAAGGGCTTGTCTCAAAGAAGGCAACCACCCAAAAATGATGACAACACCCAAACTGTGTACTCACCAGGTTGACCCTCCATAACGAGACGTCTTATGGTGAATGTCATTCCAGGTTACCACATTGTTCTGTCCAGTAGTAGATGAGCGTCCAATGGTGAAAGTGAGTCGCTGGTCGAATGCCCTCTGCAGAAGCTTCAGTACCTTATTCCCCTCTGTTGAGTAAGGGAGGTAAGCTATGCGGGTCGCACCCTGGTACGGCATGCCTGGGTTTGGGTGTTCATCCTGCAGAGTAAGGTAATCGAAAACAACATTTCAACCGTGTAACTGATTGATATCATAACGAACAGCTTAATGCAGAAGAACGTCTAACACTTCATTGCATTTGTACTCACCCCCTGACATCCTCTTGGTATATGGTAGTTAATTATGATTGTACCATATCTTTCATATCCAGGTAGAGAGGACCTGTCTGATGAGACAGTCATGGTTCCTCCTTTTGGTTGCGTCCCTGTAAGATTGCCGTATATCTCTCCGCATATCGGACAAGTTGGCTTCACGTGGAAAGCTCTCTCCAAACAGTCTTTACAAAATCTATGTTTACATTTAGACAAGACTGTGCATTCAGATATCTTGAGTGTTTCCAAACAAATTGGACATGCCTCATCTTTGGCTTGGTCTATGGATTTCTGTTGTTTCACAGGTTGCTTGTAAGGTGTGTCTTTGACTTTTGTTTTATTTGGTGTTTGGTAGTGTGAATATGTCTGTGCACTCCCATTCAAAAATGTCTCAAATCTTTCAAGGCTAATGAAGTTGCCAGTCAGTTGCAATCGCCTTTCATCTTTATGAGTGATTAGAAGTTGTGGAAATGCTGCTTGGCAATGTGCAATAATTCCTTGACTGCAATCGTATGTCCTAGTTTGCAGCCCCGTTGCAATATTTTGATACAATGTTATAAACTGTTCTCTTGCAAACTGATCGTGAACGCTCTTACCAGACGGCGACATAAAGGTCACATATCTATCATCTCGCTTCATGATAACTGCATTCCTTTTTTTAATTATGTCAAGTTCCTTGGATTTCATTTTTTCAATGTAATCCATAACAATGCCATCAACCTTAACTGGTTCAACTACTAAAGAGTTACTTTGAGCTGGTCTCTCCTCTTGTCTTAGATCTCTACTTCCATCACATGTTGTTGGCACAATTATACATCTCCTATACATATCTTCAGCCTCTGGAAACGACCCGCTGGCAACACCTTTCGCATCTTCATATTTGTGTTTCACAGTCTTGCTTTTGCTTGAAACTGAATTTGGCGGGTGTAGTCTCACTGCAGTGAATATCTGCAATGCATTTGAAAATAATAATCATAGTTGATCTATTAACGGGGTATCTGCGTTTGTTTTAAAATCAGGCCTTTTTTAAGAACTGACTGACGTCACGCTTACATCTAAAGACACTAATAAACAGTAACTTAGTAGTAGCAAGTGATTTAACTAACTAACTAACTGGAGTCCCGACATGAAATCCTTAAATGATAAATAATATCGTTGACAGGGTTTTAGCATGACTGTTAGCAAACTCACCTGTGGCAGGCTCATCTCTATCTCCACCGATGGCGTCGTTCAGTTGTCAGGGAAATCAAAACAACATCAAGCGGGAACAAAACGGGCCAAGACCTACCGTAACCGTCAAGAAGTTTGTTTCAGTAAAAAGGTAACGTTATACATTGTTTTCTGGAGAGTAGTACAAGTTGAAGCGCTTTTTGTTTGGTCCTATATATCATCACAGTGTCACTCAGAACACTGTTAACACTTTTTGAATGTAACTTACACACGGTGCAGTTTGTTTCACTTTTTCAAGCAGGAAGTCATCAGTATCGGGTTGCCAGGTCCTAGTAAAACCCAGCCCAAAGCCGCCTCAAAACCCGCCCAAAAGGAATAAAAACTAGCCTATTTGCCTTCGTCCAGAGTTAACAGATGCAGGTGTCAAAAACAATATTTCGCAGTTAGTGTTTAATATTATAAAGACACGGTTTTCAAATATTTAAAAAAATAAAGTAGGTAATTCTACCCACTTAACCAAAGTCCTTTAAAGGTATTCTATAGTCTTTGACTTAACATAATCTAAAAGATCAGTTAAGGTATACGAGTATCGTTATCGGCTACACTGGCCCATATCTGTATTGAAACGACAATATATCAGGCTAGATCAGTGGAGTAAACTGCACATGCTGCCAGGAATTTAAAATCAAAATCTGTAATGCCTGAATTCATCAAGCCCTAGAATTGGGCTAATATGTTAGTCTAGTACTAGTTGAATCCTGATTGTAATAATATCAAAAGTACAGTAGCCTACTTTGAATAAAGTAAACCGTTACAGTGAAAATGTATGCATTCCTCATTGAGTAGACGACGCACTCACTTATAATAAAGTAGAAAAACATTTACACCACAAGAGGGAGTTAGAGGTACATTCAGGTGCAAAGACCTTATTCCAACAGGAATAATATGTGTCCTAGTCTCCTTCCCAGTGAACAAGCGATCTTCGATCCTCTCTTGTGAACTAGGGCATCACAAGACTAATACTGCGCCTGAGTAAAATAAAATTGTGCATATAATTTTAACTGACAAAATAGATTACAGTATACTCACCTGAGAATACTTATCCCCGTCAAATTTAGCTCACCTGTGATGGACTGGCCATCTGCTTGGGTGTCCTGCGACCCTGTGGAGGACAAGCAGTCTGGAGAATAGATGGATGGCTGGATCACCACCATCCATCATCACTCCCACCCTAAGCCCATTCACATTTTATTTTAAAAGGGTCCTATTATTGCCCTTTTGACAAGATGTAAAATAAGTCTCAGGTGTCGCCAGAATGTGTCTATAAAGTTTAAGCGCAATAACTCATAGGTAATTTATTATTTGGTGCTGTAAATAAATACCCTTTCTTGGGCAGAAGCAAAAAATTTAAAAAGAGAACTGCTGAATTTGAGGATCAGTTCTGTCAGTGAATAACAGGATGTGAAAATATTTGTCATCATATCTCTTCGGGTTGTGCAAACCAGCTAAATGTGAACTTGGCTCACATCCACAAACAAACACTTAGTCAGAGCTGTTGTAAATACAAGATGTACTTGAGCATGGTGCAGAATGCAGATACATAATATTGGAAATAGGACATCATTAAGCCTTTCAACAGCATTACCACCACACACCCACCAGAAGCCCACTAACACATTGCCGTAAACCCCTCCCCCTCAAAGATATATCATTAGGGACCCTAGTCTGCAGCAAAACATCTTTAGAGAGGCCCACCAGCTAGCATCAAGGCATCACTGGAAACCACCTGCCTGCACAAGAATACCACCAAACCCTTAACACCACCAAAGACCCCCATACCTAAATAATCAGTCCTTTTAAATATAAAGACTAAAACCCAGCATTAAACCGATGTTTAAAAAAAAAAAATCCAAATGACAAAATTATCTCCACGAATGTAATGTTTCCAAGAATATGGTAAAAGCTACAAAACTCCAGTCTTAAAAATCATGGAGTTTTTAGTCACTTCTTTTCCAAATCAGCTAAATGTAAATTTTCTCGAGGGCTATACAGTAGATGATACCGTCCAGAGACTTGTTCATACTAGCAGACTAACGCACATTTTCAGACGATGTTCAACATAAGTACACTAGATGGCAGTAGAGTACTTTACAATAACCTAGCAAGGCATCCTCTGTTCGCTTGGTCGCTAGATGGCAGAAGAGTTCACGCTTGTGACAAACTAATAACACACAATCTGCTTTTTAGTAATAAGGTTGCAGTTAGACTTTCATTTCGACAACACACATCAAGCAAATTCATGCCAAAATCGATTGTTACAACACCTTCTCTTAATGTTTTGCCTTTCTGACCAGGGGGAAATATAGCACTTACTAGCCTACATGACACAGGCTGCTCACACGCAGACACAACTGTCACCCAAAACCCACATTTCTTCTGCACTGAGTCATTGCTGTTTGCGTTCGTTTACATTAAACTTAAGGCTGTAAATGGGCGGGAATATATATGTATATATTTATTTCTATGCGTTACATTTTTTGTTTTTATGTTGGCGGTTGGTGGCTTTGCACGTCTGGCTAACATGACATTCTTAAAGGGGACCCTAATTGGAGTGAGACTTCACCATTGAGATGCTCCTGTCGGATATCACACAATCGGCCACCTGCACATGACACAAATTATGTGTCCGTACAAGACGACTTGTCAACGACTCTTTGGGACATTTGTGAAAACAGGAGGACAGCCAGCCAAACCGACTACCGTTTATCACAGTATGTATGCCTGCCTAGAGAAAGTAGAGATTGTAATCTGAGCTGGGGACCTCTTCGTTTCTTCAACTTGCATTGTTCTTCGAGATTTTGTTAGTTTATAAAAAAAAAATTCTAGTTAAGACGCGCTTTTAGTTTTTTTTCTTTCTTATTCACAATGTTAGGCTACGCACGAAACTTTAATTAAAATGACTTTACCAGAGTGCTTCATTTGTTTTGATATTATTGCAAAAATGTTTGAATAGGGTATGTTGTAAGGAAGAAAAAAAAAGAAGATAGATCACGATTTTCTCCGCACTCTAAAATAGTGATAGCAATTAACTGTAAGATAGGAAGCCTATATATTGACAGGGCACGCGTCTCATTTAAACATAACAGATTTAATCATATGAGTCTTTTTTTCCTTTAGAATTTCCAGAAAGAAAAAAAAAACGTTTTTAATCGGTTTTTGAAAATATTTAATTCAGTTATTTTCTGAACATAATAAATTTAGCAGGCACGGCTTTATTGAGCGCGCGTAAATAGACTTAGGCTATAACAGCTTGGAATAGAGTTGTGAGTGATAAATTATAATATTTTTAATATTAAGTTAGCAGGACACTTAAAGGACAATTAATATTAAGGTTGATACTGTCAGAATGGCTATTAAATGAATAACATGTAGCCTAAAATGTGCATTAGCCTATATCGCCAATTATAGTAGCCTACTATTTTGTACCGCTCATTTGAGTTAGAATCTTGGAGAAGGCTATATGCTAGCCTAGCCTTCTAATAGCCTAACTTTTGTTAGTTAAATACTATTAAATAATAAACTTAACATAATAATAGTAGCTTAATAATAATCTTAAGAAATAATATTAGCTGTCTAACAACACCAATAGGATACAATTTATAGACTACATTTAGGCTATGTTTAGCGGGTTTAGAATATTCAGAATTGTTTTTGGGTATATAGCTATTCTACGACTGTTCGCATAAGAAAAGGAAGGTGTAGGCCTACATGTTCTGTTCCAGTTGAACCATTATTTACATTCGTCTTGACACGCTGACAGATTTATGTTTCCCTCCTATCGATTTGCGCAAAATGCTGGAAATCACTGCGTTGCTAAAAGCAAGACGCTGAGTCTGCAAACGCATGTCTCTCAGCGGAAAATATCAAGCCCGGACAGAACAAGTATCACTGCCAGTCCTCAGATAGCACGGATCCCAAAGAGGCCACCAGTGTGGATTTAATGGCAGTGAAAGTATTATGTGGAATCGGATTGAGGGAGAACTAGACATCTGTCAAAAGCAGCCAATAGAATGTACATTAGTAATACTGAACCAAGAAAGACGTCGGCAGATCGGGGAGGATTAAGTAGGCTACAATTCATAATCTGATCACGAAAAGTCTGCTGCTTGAAAGCATCCAGGCGGCCACAATGCATATGACAAAAGGGGCACAGATCAAGATGCCCTTCTGCGTTAGATTCACAATCCAGCCTAAATGTTACCACGGACTAGCCTATCAGACTGTCGCCTAGTTCCTTCAACCATTTTCTGTTCGGAAATTTCGCAGGCTAAAATTAACGTTAGTACTTTTCATGCATGCATAGTGCAATGCTCTTTTCAAAAGAACACTTTATTGAAAAATGTAAGTTTTGTATTATTCTCAACACTAATATTTTTTACAAACGAAAAACGTGTATTTATTAGTCTACTTATGTATTGTATTTATTGCACCAGAATATTAAATAAATAGCGACACTGAAACTAAAGTTGCCGTTGGAAATGATTTTCTTCCTACAGAACGTCCACAATGACCTCCTGATGCCATAGACCTCAAAGCAGACTAAATGTGTCAGACAATGGACACTATAAGCAGGATAGACAACAGACAGCAAAAAGGGACAGCTAATCTGATCTAAATATGACAGGGGCAGTGATGGGATGGGGTTGGGTGGGGGTGTAGGGGGGCTTAATTATGTTGTTGTTTTGCATTGCTGTTTTTTGTTGTTGTTGTTGTTAAAACCCTTTATATGAAAAAGAGGTCCATGAGAATAATAGAGATCATTATACATATTTATGTTTTGGGTTTTCATTCTGAAGTCAGTCAAATACCCCCCATGCACACACTCTATTATTAAAGATGCTATTGTTGCTCCTATTTTGACCAACAATGCATTCATTGTCATGTTTTGGACAATGTTATAAGCTACAAGGGCTTGCTTAGTTGGAGTTTTTTGTCATTGGGCATCTTTTGAACATGTTCTGAATGATCACAAACACTTAACAATTCAGTAATGTAAAGAAAACTGTTTTTGAAGCACCAGATTCCTGCTAGAGTTGTGACCAATAGCTCATAGAAACGTATGAAACACATGCTCGCTTACATTATATTTGTTTTCCTTTTTTCGTAAGAAATCATAATAAACCACTCACTATTTTGCATTACAGAATACCATCACTATTATCATTAGCATCTGAGATATGCGTTTTGCTTTTTAAATTTGAATGTGCCATTTGTCCAAACGTTCTTCATGTTCAGATCACAGCCGTGAGGAATTTATAGATTATGCTGTACATTTTTAAGCCGACGAGGACTCCACATGTGTACGCTTTAAGAGCTGCCTAATGTAAATACAAACGAGGCAAACATCTAAGACTCATATGAATACCATATATTAAACTGAGATGGATACTTTAGTAAACTAAAGAAGAGATCCAAAGCCTATTAAATCTAAGAGAAGTAGCCTTGAGTTTAGGTGAATGCATCTATATGATTGTTACTTGGGAATGGTCTGAAACATTGTTCAGTGACAGGAGACGTACCACGTAGGAACCATTTTCACTGTCAGCCTGTAATGTGACTGTCAGGCTTAGCATTGCTATCTCTCTATCTTAGAGTGTCTATATAATTTGATCCCCAAAGATGAAATACGGTAGATTCCTATGATTTCCATACTTGAAACACCTTGTATAAGAATCTTACATTTTCAACCCCTTCCTTTATGTGTCAAATTACAATGCAAATAGTGACAGTTTCTTAAAGCCGATAAGATGAATAGAAGATGCGTGTGACTGGGAAAGAGAGAAAAAATTGCAGTGGATTTGAACGTTGCTAACCTGAGAATGACCCCTGAGTCTGTTTTGTGTACAATATCCCCACACACACCTCTCAGAGCACTTGGTCTTCAGAGAACCTTACATGTGGTTACTTGCTTCCATCTATACAGAAAAGCATCTCACACAATGGGCCTTAACAAAATATGGTCATCACTGAATGATGCAGTCACACACACACACACACACACACACACAAACATCCAAAATATATTCAAAAATATTATTGTTGATAATAAAAAAGAAACTGAATGAGACATAGCACATTGAATTATATTGTGAAAGGGAGGACCTCTGTACAAATGTATAGAGTTTTTGACAACCAAACATTTTTTACCTCAGTATAAATAAAATAATACACTATTATAAACAAAAAGGAGACACTGCTTGATGACCAATTCATCTCAGGAAATTTGGATATCAATTATGTCTGACAAAGCAGACTTGATCGAACATGTCTCCTAAGTGTCAGAGAAAGGCTAATCCTTCTCCTCTGGATAATTAGTTGACTTGATGATTATTCATGCAGATTAATTGATTGCACTTGAGGCTGAGGATAAATAAATAACATTAGACTTTATAACTTATTGTTTAGTTGACTAAATGATTTGGGGCATGACTGTTTATACTTTTATGAAAGCTCTGTGTTAATTAGAGATTATGGCTCTCTGATTCTGCAATAGAGAGTTAAAACTTGTTATTAATCTTTATTAAATAGATGCATATACATAAACAGATACGTACAAATCTGCAATTCAAATATGCGTTAAATGGAAATGATCTCAAATGTAAATCTCAAAGTTCAACAAAGTTGTGCAGTTTCTTTTAAATTTAGTTCAAATGAGCTCATTCGAAAGTCAAAATATGAGAATAATTGTTTAAATATCTTTCAAGGATTAAGATGGGGTAGTTCTTACATGCATGTACACTCATAACTGTTGCAAAACATCTAACAGCAACTTATTTTTATGTTTATATTTTTTCATTGTGATGGACCATGTTCATATGTGATGGGTCTATTTGTATAGTTTTGTACATTTTCCGCACAATTTGGTTAAAAAGGATCATGCTACTTAGCATTTGGTGCCTTATCGATAAGGATTTAATGGCAAACCTGACAGTACTGTCATATATGAAAATACTGTATATAGTGTAAATAATGCCACAGCAACATGGAGGCCAAATATTTTCTGTAGTACGTTTTTACTTTTTCCTTATTTTGCGAACGGATGAAGCTTTTTGGCTTTTTACAAGTTATGGAAATAGTAGCTTATGTATCTGTTTATGTTCATTAAATTCAGATTTGCCAATAATTCAGACATTTTTGTCTTTTTTTCTTTCTAAATGAAATCACATGTAAACCCCTAAATACTGCAGAACACCAGTTCAAGCACACAAGTCTGCAGCCTTACTAACCTTTGATCCGGAGCCATTTTCCAAATGCAAGAGCCGTTCCTTTTTGTTACAACCATGAAACACCTGGCCAGTCCACAACAAACAACTTCCAAATGGCTGCTGACAGCATTAAGATGTCGTCAAAATATGTTTATGAGGGGAAAAGCAGTGCATGGCGATTTTGTATAAAGTTGTAGAATAGATAAGCCATTTCATTTCAAGAGTCTGTCCTCTAAAGCACAAATACAAATTATTCCAGTGTTCCTATAGCTGTTTTTCTCATAACATTTTATATGTTACTAATTTAGCTGTACCTCTGTAAATCAGTGCTAGAACAGGCTAATCATTGACTCAAGTTGACCAAAAGCCAGGATACTTGGCCCAGGTAAGTCATCGATTATTATTATTATTTGTATATGATGCCTAAATACCAGTAAATCTTTCTGCAATGTAGCATCTTTCTGAGGGGAAAAACCATATTTGATGAAGCATTTGAATTTAATTAATGACGTTCATGTACACTTTTGCATCTTTCATCCAAGTTTTAATACTACAATCCACCAAAATCAAAACAAAGGTAAACAATAAATGATCCAGAAAAAAAACCCGGTTAATATTAAAAAGCCTGATATCAATGGGAATGGTTTAGTGTTACTAAAATGACCTGCTCTTGGTTTCATTAAAGTTTCTCATGAACAGTAGTCATGAGTTTTTTGCTGCTGAGGCTCTATAATTTTCTATACACTACATGACACTTAATTTTACTGCATGTTCATCCATTTAAAAAATCTAATCACAATATAATATAGCAATTATTATTTTTAAAGTAAAACAAACAAGGTATACTGCATACATAACATCACAATAGTAGATTTTCTTTGGGGCATTTTGAAAATGCTGTCACGTGATGCTGCAAAAGACATTAAAGCAATGGTCAAACATCTCCTTGTTAAAACAATGAAAAGGTAGCGCAGAGGAATGCAAAAATGCACTGAATGGCCCTTAACTCTTTCTCTTAAACTGCTTCATGAGATTCATACATTCAAAACTGTGTTAAACATTAAAAATGCCTGTAAAAAAAGAAAGAAAAGTGCTTTACCTTGATCAGTGATCACAAGACTGCAATATTACTTTATTCTTGTCCTTGTTTTAATATGACTACTGGTTGTAATAATAGTGTCTGAACTGATTACAAGGTAGTTAGTCGATTCCTTTTGCTTTCAGTTCATCTTGTACTCGTTTCAGGTAGTCTGGATCTGGGTAACCATAGCTACAAAGAAGAAAACATAATTACGACCCTTATAATAGCTATTGCCAATTAAACGGTGCTAAAAATAAAAGGGCTTGTCTCAAAGAAGGCAACCACCCAAAAATTATGACAACACCCAAACTGTGTACTCACCAGGTTGACCCTCCATAACGAGACGTCTTATGGTGAATGTCATTCCAGGTTACCACATTGTTCTGTCCAGTAGTAGATGAGCGTCCAATGGTGAAAGTGAGTCGCTGGTCGAATGCCCTCTGCAGAAGCTTCAGTACCTTATTCCCCTCTGTTGAGTAAGGGAGGTAAGCTATGCGGGTCGCACCCTGGTACGGCATGCCTGGGTTTGGGTGTTCATCCTGCAGAGTAAGGTAATCGAAAACAACATTTCAACCGTGTAACTGATTGATATCATAACGAACAGCTTAATGCAGAAGAACGTCTAACACTTCATTGCATTTGTACTCACCCCCTGACATCCTCTTGGTATATGGTAGTTAATTATGATTGTACCATATCTTTCATATCCAGGTAGAGAGGACCTGTCTGATGAGACAGTCATGGTTCCTCCTTTTGGTTGCGTCCCTGTAAGATTGCCGTATATCTCTCCGCATATCGGACAAGTTGGCTTCACGTGGAAAGCTCTCTCCAAACAGTCTTTACAAAATCTATGTTTACATTTAGACAAGACTGTGCATTCAGATATCTTGAGTGTTTCCAAACAAATTGGACATGCCTCATCTTTGGCTTGGTCTATGGATTTCTGTTGTTTCACAGGTTGCTTGTAAGGTGTGTCTTTGACTTTTGTTTTATTTGGTGTTTGGTAGTGTGAATATGTCTGTGCACTCCCATTCAAAAATGTCTCAAATCTTTCAAGGCTAATGAAGTTGCCAGTCAGTTGCAATCGCTTTTCATCTTTATGAGTGATTAGAAGTTGTGGAAATGCTGCTTGGCAATGTGCAATAATTCCTTGACTGCAATCGTATGTCCTAGTTTGCAGCCCCGTTGCAATCTTTTGATACAATGTTATAAACTGTTCTCTTGCAAACTGATCGTGAACGCTCTTACCAGACGGCGACATAAAGGTCACATATCTATCATCTCGCTTCATGATAACTGCATTCCTTTTTTTAATTATGTCAAGTTCCTTGGATTTCATTTTTTCAATGTAATCCATAACAATGCCATCAACCTTAACTGGTTCAACTACTAAAGAGTTACTTTGAGCTGGTCTCTCCTCTTGTCTTAGATCTCTACTTCCATCACATGTTGTTGGCACAATTATACATCTCCTATACATATCTTCAGCCTCTGGAAACGACCCGCTGGCAACACCTTTCGCATCTTCATATTTGTGTTTCACAGTCTTGCTCTTGCTTGAAACTGAATTTGGCGGGTGTAGTCTCACTGCAGTGAATATCTGCAATGCATTTGAAAATAATAATCATAGTTGATCTATTAACGGGGTATCTGCGTTTGTTTTAAAATCAGGCCTTTTTTAAGAACTGACTGACGTCACGCTTACATCTAAAGACACTAATAAACAGTAACTTAGTAGTAGCAAGTGATTTAACTAACTAACTAACTGGAGTCCCGACATGAAATCCTTAAATGATAAATAATATCGTTGACAGGGTTTTAGCATGACTGTTAGCAAACTCACCTGTGGCAGGCTCATCTCTATCTCCACCGATGGCGTCGTTCAGTTGTCAGGGAAATCAAAACAACATCAAGCGGGAACAAAACGGGCCAAGACCTACCGTAACCGTCAAGAAGTTTGTTTCAGTAAAAAGGTAACGTTATACATTGTTTTCTGGAGAGTAGTACAAGTTGAAGCGCTTTTTGTTTGGTCCTATATATCATCACAGTGTCACTCAGAACACTGTTAACACTTTTTGAATGTAACTTACACACGGTGCAGTTTGTTTCACTTTTTCAAGCAGGAAGTCATCAGTATCGGGTTGCCAGGTCCTAGTAAAACCCAGCCCAAAGCCGCCTCAAAACCCGCCCAAAAGGAATAAAAACTAGCCTATTTGCCTTCGTCCAGAGTTAACAGATGCAGGTGTCAAAAACAATATTTCGCAGTTAGTGTTTAATATTATAAAGACACGGTTTTCAAATATTTAAAAAAATAAAGTAGGTAATTCTACCCACTTAACCAAAGTCCTTTAAAGGTATTCTATAGTCTTTGACTTAACATAATCTAAAAGATCAGTTAAGGTATACGAGTATCGTTATCGGCTACACTGGCCCATATCTGTATTGAAACGACAATATATCAGGCTAGATCAGTGGAGTAAACTGCACATGCTGCCAGGAATTTAAAATCAAAATCTGTAATGCCTGAATTCATCAAGCCCTAGAATTGGGCTAATATGTTAGTCTAGTACTAGTTGAATCCTGATTGTAATAATATCAAAAGTACAGTAGCCTACTTTGAATAAAGTAAAC
>NW_015505633.1:0-970 GCF_001515645.1 Sinocyclocheilus grahami
CATGACCCCATTCTTTTGAAAGTGTAGTGTAATTATCAAAAGTCAGTTGCCATAACATTTATTTTCCTTAAGCTTAATAAAAACATACCAATAGAGTCCCCTGAATATAGGTTCAATATATCACTTCGTGTCACTGAACCATTGGAAAAAAGTGTCAAACACTAACTCCTCACTCAGTACCTCAGAGAAGATACAAACTCTGTGAGCCAGAGAGACGTGTATTACCATTAAGAGCAATATGGAGCACAAGTGAAGGCCTGTCCCAACCTGCCCTAAGCCCTCCCGCAGCCTTAACTCAGCTAGCATGTAAGAACAGGTCTCAGGGCCTGCCTGAGGTGAGAAGTAGAGGGTGCACATGGGACTCCTCCCTCATCTCTTGCCATACAGCGTATCTGTTATTACTGTGTTCTGGCAGGCAGCTCACACTATCTTAACAGTTAATCATTTGCACTATCCTGTCCACCCGTCTCCTTATGCAAACACATGCAAACTACCAGCAGACTCCATCTGCAGTGAATCATAACTGTGCCTGAAGGGTAAATCTAGTTCCTCTGTGATTTTGGCCTGTTTCAGACATTTCCTGGTTGATCAGAATGGAGTTTGGTCTGCAAAAATCAACCCAAATATTGTTATTATGACCCTGATGAAGGACATGTAATCATAAGTATAAGTGATAATCACTTGGATGTGAAGTTACCACCTCTGGGATTTGCTTGTGGTGTGTGAGGTAAATATTGATTTAAGGGACTGAATGGCTTGTCCTGCTCCTGGGCACCACTCTTCCTCTGTGTGCTTGTCTCATTGTGGCCGAGATAAGAGTCAACAGATCAGTAAATATATACCAACAGACCATTTGGTCTCATGGAGATGTCTGTAAAACCCCCATTTTACCATCACACACAATGTAAATTGACATAAATCTGGCAATTGTACTGCAAAAAACCCTTCTCAATCAGTATGTTTGTCTTTT
>NW_015505633.1:2307-2660 GCF_001515645.1 Sinocyclocheilus grahami
TCTCTCTCTCTCTCTCTCTCTCTCTCTCTCTCTCTCTCTTCTCTGTCTGTGAGTAAGAGGGGAAATCGATCCACTGACTTTAAAGGCCGTCTAACAAGGATAAGAAATATCTTAATAAAGCATCATAATCCCTCATTACAGCAGGAGCAGCATTCACTACTCCTGCCTCCATCATGACAGCAGCTTCTCTCACTCTCTCGCCATTGTTCTGATTCCTAAGCTCATCTCTCCATGGCTCCAGAGCTCTTTGTCTTTCCTCACTGTCAGCTTTACTTCATCTGCTCAATGCTCTTTGAGACCAGATATGTTTTAGAGGGAAATATTGAGCTTTTGTGTTGAATTGGGTATAAGAT
>NW_015505633.1:2670-21312 GCF_001515645.1 Sinocyclocheilus grahami
TAGCAAACGATCCCCGAGCGACATCGTGCCGATGGAGTTTTGTACATCGGCCCAACGTATGTGTGCTGTCTGGGTTATTTCTCACCATCTTGGAGTCCTTCAGGTGTTTTTTAGCAAACTCCATGCGGGCTTTCATGTGTCTTGCACTGAGGAGAGGCTTCCGTCGGGCCACTCTGCCATAAAGCCCCGACTGGTGGAGGGCTGCAGTGATGGTTGACTTTCTACAACTTTCTCCCATCTCCCGACTGCATCTCTGGAGCTCAGCCACACTGATCTTTGGGTTCTTCTTTACCTCCCTCACCAAGGCTCTTCTCCCCCGATAGCGCAGTTTGGCCGGACGGCCAGCTCTAGGAAGGGTTCTGGTCATCCCAAACATCTTCCATTTAAGGAATGGAGGCCACTGTGCTCTTAGGAACCTTAAGTGCAGCAGAAATTTTTTTGTAACCTTGGCCAGATCTGTGCCTTGCCACAATTCTGTCTCTGAGCTCTTCAGGCAGTTCCTTTGACCTCATGATTCTCATTTGCTCTGACATGCACTGTGAGCTGTAAGGTCTTATATAGACAGGTGTGTGGCTTTCCTAATCAAGTCCAATCAGTATAATCAAACACAGCTAGACTCAAATGAAGGTGTAGAACCATCTCAAGGATGATCAGAAGAAATGGACAGCACCGGAGTTAAATATATGAGTGTCACAGCAAAGGGTCTGAATACTTAGGACCATGTGATATTTCAGTTTTTCTTTTTTAATAAATCTGCAAAAATGTCAACAATTCTGTGTTTTTCTGTCAATATGGGGTGCTGTGTGTACATTAATGAGGAAAAAAAAATAACTTAAATGATTTTAGCAAATGGCTGCAATATAACAAAGAGTGAAAAATTTAAGGGGGTCTGAATACTTTCCGTACCCACTGTATATATATATAGGCCTAATCATTAAAAAGCTCAGAGTCATTATGATTTTTTATGTATTTGATATGTTTATGTATGTCTCTTATTTTCACGAAGGCTGCATTTATTTGAGAGACAATACAGTCTAAAATTGTGAAATATTATAACACGTTAAAGAACTGTTTTGTGTTTTATTTTTTTTAAAGATTAAATTCCTGTGATGACAATAATTTTTCAACAATGATTTTCTTCAGTGTCACATGATCCTTCAGAAATCCTTCTAATATACTGATTTGGTGCTCAGTAAACATTTCATCTTATTATTAATGTTAACAGTTGTGCTGCTTTTTTGTGAAAACCATGATATGCCCCCCCCCCATTATTCTTTAATAAACAGAAAGTTCATAAGAAATGTATTATTTGAAATGTAACAATATAAAATCTACTGTCACTTTTGATTCATTTGATGCATCATTGCTGAATAAAACACATTCATGACCCCATTCTTTTGAAAGTGTAGTGTAATTATCAAAAGTCAGTTGCCATAACAAATTAAAACGAAGCATAAGACATATGTTTAATGACTGCTCACCAGTAGGGATCTTTTAAAAGGTCTGGCTATAATGACGAGTGTATTGAGTTTGGTTTTAGGGTGAGAATGGTTAAGCCCTTAAAGAAAGGGTCAAAATGTCTTCTGACAGTGAAAGTGCTCAATTAGCTAGTTAGCCATTGTCCTTTCCAAATGAAACAGATTATATGAAGAGTTGGTGTCAAATCACTGCTATTGCTCTCAGATGCTTACTGCATCTGGGTTTCTTTGATTTATTATTTGGTAAGAGTTTTAAGTGTAACACAGTTTTCTGTTTTATATGAAATGACAAACAATGAATGAACGAATGAATGAATGTAAACCAGATATTTAAGCCTGATAATATTTTGAATAAATAAATAACAAATAAATACAGACGAATAAATATAAATAAAAAGAAAAACAAGGGGAAAGTATCTAAATTAATAAACTGAATTAATAAAAATAAATGACATTTTTGAATCAATTAAATGACACTACAGATGCTATTGGGGGGAAAAAGTGTCTTTGCCTGGGTTTACGCTGGTCTCTCTGTATCTCTTTAAATTCAGCAATGTAGAACATACAAATAAACCACTTATCATTTCTCAGTATGGAGGCCCGTTGAACTTTAAATATAGCAGATAAAATCTGAGTTAAATATAAGAAGAGTGGTTACTGCTGGAACTGACAAAGGAAATGAACTTATGAAAAGAATGTAATGAAGAAAATTAGAATTATTACTGCTGAACAAAGGCTTTGGATAATTGTCTCTATTCTCGAAATAAAAACATAATGAGTGGAGGAGTTAGTAAACAGTCAATTGGGAAACCACCCAACCCAAGCATATGCATAGCCAAGCGTTTAATTAAGACTAGTCAATAAGTATCTTGTGTTCTCATCTTCCTCCCTCCTTCTGAGTGTGTATTCATGTGCAATATCAAAAAGAGCTGAATGGATTCAAACCTCGGGAAATCTAGAATATCCTTTGAGAAAATATTATTTGTATTGAGTCTAATGTTATGCTTTGTCAGCCAGCCTTCATTCAGAAAATTAGAGATAGTAGAGTGCACAGAGGACTACTTTGTTATGTATTAAATGTTTCCAGATTTACAGGTCATGAACAGTTTTATGGACTGATATTGTCACTCAAGTATTATATTATTAATTCAGACTGACTCGTTTGAATCATTAAAAAGTCACCATTTACTCACCCTCATGTCATTCCAAACGTGATTTTCTTCAAAAATAGGATATTTTGCAAAGATTCCTGAGTGTATTCTCCATTTAATGTCATCACATTGAGAGCCAATATAAAAACTGCATGACAGTGATTTTTTCAAAATCCTCTCCAACCACCCAAACAGTGTTAAGTCACAATTAGTCTTTAGCCTCTTAAATTCCATTCTTTTGGCCATATAATCATCAACTGGTCTTGTCAGAATATGGTGTTGTCAAAAAAGTCTCTTAAAACTTCGGTCCTGTGTATTAGAGCGCAGCAGATCTGACAGATGTTGTTTGACGTTTACTGAACAGTTAAAGCTATAAGGTGACAGTTGCCTCTGAGGCATATGCTGTAACCATGCCTTCAAACGAGACTAGAGAATTGATTATAGATAGCAGAGGGCCATAACTGTCTAAAACAGTCTGGTTGAGTGAGATCTGATCAAGCACCGTTGACTCTCCAGTAACACCAAACACAGCCATTAGAAACTACATTTAAACAGCAAACTATGTGACAATCACAGCTAGTGGAGTTCAGAAGGTTAGTTGTGACAGCCCACGTCACACCTCTCTTTATCTCTCTGCACTGGTGACCGGTTACAGTTCGCATCAAGTTCAAGACATTGATGTTTGTATAGGGTGGTTGTGTACACACACTGCCAACACACATTTATGTTCAAACACCTTGTAAAAGTGAATTTTGCATCCAATGACCCCTTTAACATACTTTTTACTTGATATTTACATTTTTTTTTATTTTACATTTATTCTTTTATTAGATGCTTTTATCCAAAGCGACTTACAAATGAGAAATACAACAGGCGATTCATCATAAAGAGGCAAATAATCACAAGAAGTGCTTGTAATACATTTTCAGACATAGAAGAATACAAACTAAAACAGAGTTTTTTTTTTGTTTTGTTTTGTTTTTTAGCAGGATGATTAAGTGCATTTCACACATGATGAAATTAAGTGCTCATAGAAGAAATGAGTTTATAGCTGTTTCTTGATTATTGCCGGGGATTCGCGTCCTGGATGGGGTTGGAAAGATCATTTCACGAGCAAGGAGCAGTGAAAGAAAAGGTTCTGGAAAGAGATTTTGTGCCTCTCTATGATGGTACCACAACGCGACGTTCATTTACTGATCGTAGGATTTCGGATGGGATGAAGACTCATAAGAGCAAGTAGGAGGGAGCAGTGCCTGTGGCTGTTCTGTATGATAAAAATCCACCCAGTGCTTTTTTTAAATCCCCAAAAATCATGAGCACTGTATCAGATCAAGCCGTTCACAGATTCTTGGCAGAGTGACGTCACACAGGCAAAGGCCCCTCCCACAACTATTGATGAACACTTCCATTTTAGCACAGTCCCGCCCTGAGTGAACTGTCAACAGTCTGCCATTGTTTCGATGCCAGAGCAGGTGTAGACAAGAAGGTTGTTGGATGTAATAATGAACATAGCAGTCATTATTTACTCCTGACATCTGAGCCGCTGAAGACGCAGTGGATTACATTTGTTTTTGACGGGAATGCACCCCCTGATCTGAGTCTGTCCTTGCTGCAGCCTGCAGCACGATGACGTAGCTGGACTATATCCACTACGTAGTAACAAAATATATACAAATGAATACCTAAATAGGGACATAGTAGTAGTATACTTCAAGTATGATGTAAAGTTCACTTAAAAAAAACTTACGAGTATACTTGCAGTATAAAACTACTAAACTAGTAGTTTACTGAGACTATACTTCAAAGTGTACTAAAAATGCTACTAATAAAATAAAAACAATAGTTACACCCCATTTTTTTCATAAAGAACAAACAAAATTGTAATTAGTAGAGTTTTATTTCTAAAACGAATCAAATAAAAAATAAACATAGTTTACATACCCTTTCATTCAAAACTAAGCCATCCTTGCTTAAATAAAGTTTGAATACACTACTAGTTTAAAATCACAGCATAATATAATTTTTGTAAGCCTATGAAACACACCTATATCTTGTAATTACAGTTTCATTTACATTAAATACTAGCTTCAATGACAGCCCCACTTTGCGCATGCGCATTAAAATCCAATACTGCGCATGCTCGTCAAACGATCTGATCCAGCTACATCATCGTACTACAGGCTGCAGCGAGGACCTCTTGACTGATCTTCCTAAATGAGTCTGTGTTTGCACGAATTATTCATAATCCAGCTTCACCTCCAGAAGACGTGAGTATAAGTTTTTTTTAATGAATCTTTGCAAATCTCCTTTCATAATAATGAGCTAGTTAGCATGTTCCGTGGCTAAATGCAGCTAAAGTTTACAGTCTCATGAGAACTGCTCCTCACCCCACGGAAGAGAGGGGCGGAGTTAGCGGAGCTCGTAGTAACAAAATATATACAAATGAATACCTAAATAGGGACATAGTAGTAGTATACTTCAAGTATGATGTAAAGTTCACTTAAAAAAAACTTACGAGTATACTTGCAGTATAAAACTACTAAACTAGTAGTTTACTGAGACTATACTTCAAAGTGTACTAAAAATGCTACTAATAAAATAAAAACAATAGTTACACCCCATTTTTTTCATAAAGAACAAACAAAATTGTAATTAGTAGAGTTTTATTTCTAAAACGAATCAAATAAAAAATAAACATAGTTTACATACCCTTTCATTCAAAACTAAGCCATCCTTGCTTAAATAAAGTTTGAATACACTACTAGTTTAAAATCACAGCATAATATAATTTTTGTAAGCCTATGAAACACACCTATATCTTGTAATTACAGTTTCATTTACATTAAATACTAGCTTCAATGACAGCCCCACTTTGCGCATGCGCATTAAAATCCAATACTGCGCATGCTCGTCAAACGATCTGATCCAGCTACATCATCGTACTACAGGCTGCAGCGAGGACCTCTTGACTGATCTTCCTAAATGAGTCTGTGTTTGCACGAATTATTCATAATCCAGCTTCACCTCCAGAAGACGTGAGTATAAGTTTTTTTTAATGAATCTTTGCAAATCTCCTTTCATAATAATGAGCTAGTTAGCATGTTCCGTGGCTAAATGCAGCTAAAGTTTACAGTCTCATGAGAACTGCTCCTCACCCCACGGAAGAGAGGGGCGGAGTTAGCGGAGCTCATTAGAATTTAAAGGGACCAGCACCTAAACGGGTCGCTTTGAACAGAGCTGTTTTTGACAGGGTAAAAATGGTGTTGGTTTACACTACCATTGAGAACTTTTAAAGTCCCCCTGTATTCAAATATTTTATCCCTTAAAACTTATCTTTGATCATCAAAATTACATATTTAAATGTTTTTTCTTGTGAAAATAATTTTCTCATTCCTTAAAATAGCTTAAATGCAACTCTACACCCTTGCCTCATTTACTATACGCGGATCTATGAATATGCAAATTAGTCCCGCCTCCACTCAGTCACACCAGCCAGCGCCTCCTGATCCACTGAACTCTAGTAAACGCAAAACAATGGCATACACGGATAATGACTGATAAAACTATCTTTTTACTAGCGGACAGCTACAGTGAATACTGTAACATTCGTTAAAGTTACTTACTTGCCGATGTTGTGTCCTAAAATGCCTTGAAGACTGGAATACAGCCGTTTGTGATTGTTAATTCGCACATGCTATCAATTTTTCACATTTTTATTTTTTTTATTTCAATGTGTAACCCTGATTTCCCCCCAGAATTTCAGTGTGATGTTACTGGACCCTATTGCAAATAAATAAATAAAAAATAATAATTTATTAGTAAACTGATTGGCACACAAAAGAGAACTTTACTGTAAACATACACTAATGTTTCAGGCATTACAAGTGTCTAATTTTTGTCCCTGTATATTTTACACTGTATGTTTTTTATCATAATATTTCATTGTTTGCATGCATTTAAACACATTTATAATAGTAATAAAGTAATCATTTTACACAATTTATAATTTATATAATTGTTTTATACTCACTTATTCGTTGTATGCTTTCAGGTTTTCAAAAACCCACTTTTTTAATTTCCATGTGTAACTCTGATTGCCCCCCAGAGATTTTCAGTGTGATTTTTGGAATCCATTGTAAAATAAAAATAAAAAATGTAAAATTAAATAAAAGTTAAAAAATCTAATAAAAGTCAAATAAAAAAAATTGAATAAAAGACATTCACCATATTTTATGATTATTAATAGGCCTATTAAAAGCCAAACCATTGTTCTTTTTTTGTCTATTCTTTTTCACATTCCACAGCTGCAGACTT
This sequence comes from Sinocyclocheilus grahami, assembly GCF_001515645.1. Classification (NCBI taxonomy): domain Eukaryota; kingdom Metazoa; phylum Chordata; class Actinopteri; order Cypriniformes; family Cyprinidae; genus Sinocyclocheilus; species Sinocyclocheilus grahami. The sequence goes on from NW_015505633.1 coordinate 9,614, forward strand.
AAAAAAAGACTAAAAATCAATCACTAGTCAGTCATATCATTGCATTGTGCATTTAACCAGGTGGATTGAATGAAGGGAAAGTACCCCTCCTCCTTGATACTCTTTCTATTCATCCGTATCTTCTGAACTCTCCAACCTCCTGTCCTCCCTTAAGTGTTTGCCTTGGGTAAAGAGAAGAGCAGGTGCAGATCAGGCTACTTGAGGCTATTTGTGTGTGGAACCGTGAAGAGTTAACCGCAATCACCGTCTGCATGTGGCAGTGAACTCTGTGTAGTTTAATCAGAGATGATAGCGGCGGCAGCAGACGGCAGGCACACGTTACACCCCAAGGCTCTGATCAATCTTGTAATGAGACATGGTGAAGGAACCACACTTTCATGTCATGCCTTGCATTTTCTGTCTTCTGAAGGAAGAAATTAAGCAGTGTGTACAGATACAATAAACTTCTCTCTGTTTAAATTGTCAAAGATTTTTTTTTTTCAGTAGCTCCAGGGTACTTGATTGAAATCAAGTACAGACCAAGTAAATCAAGTAAATGGCTGAATGAATGTGTGGCATTTTGTTCCAGTTCTGCACATATCTAATGTGAAGAGGTTCAGATGTTCAGACCTTGAAAACAAGCCAGACCAAAACATCCAATACAATTGCATCATCCAAGTGTTTGGTGTTCATCAGCACAGTTTTACTTTCACCATCTTTGTTACTCCTGATGATTAATATCCCACATCTTGCTCAACAAAATAACTTTACAAAGCAATACCCCTTTTGCTTCTCTTACTGGAAAGCGTTTCTGCTGATTTTGATGGTTTTCAATGATTCATTTTTCTTGGTTATCATTTTAGAATTCAAATAAATCTCTGCATATGAATGTGATGGGAGAAACTTTTTTAGCATATTTTAGCACAAACCTTACAGACATCACTTTAAAGAAGAAAAAAAGAAAGAAAATAATAGTAATTTTTCTAGATAAGAACCTGTGTTCTACAGTTTAACCTTTTCCACAGCAGATGTGAATGATAGGCTGAACAACCTGCACAGTGTGTCCATTACAATTAAACATTCTCACTACATGATAGTATCATTTTAAAGATAAAATATAAGTGATTTCATAACCTGTAATAGAATACATAAAAAAAATCCTTTTTATGATTCAAACTTATCAAAAGTAAAGTCACCACAATTTTCAAGCTTATTACTGTATCTAAACTACTTAACAGCATCAACCAAAAACAGGTTCTTGATGTTGAAATCATTCAAAATTCTTCATTGTTTCATCACGGCAGTGGGTTCGTGTTAACTTGTGCCTCAACGATCACAAGCCGATTACACTGTATGACAGTTTCTTGTCAAAACGCTGCTCCTCCACATATTTCGCAACATTCTTCAGAAATCATCAGTTTTTGATTTCCTATAATAAAGCAAATGAGCAACACAGTGAAATCAATTATTTTTTATCTTTACAATGATACCAACATCATGTAGTGAGAAAGTCCTTTTTATGATTCAAACTTATCAAAAGTAAAGTCACCACAATTTTCAAGCTTATTACTGTATCTAAACTACTTAACAGCATCAGCCAAAAACAGGTTCTTGATGTTGAAATCATTCAAAATTCTTCATTGTTTCATCACGGCAGTGGGTTCGTGTTAACTTGTGCCTCAACGATCACAAGCCGATTACACTGTATGACAGTTTCTTGTCAAAACGCTGCTCCTCCACATATTTCGCAACATTCTTCAGAAATCATCAGTTTTTGATTTCCTATAATAAAGCAAATGAGCAACACAGTGAAATCAATTATTTTTTATCTTTACAATGATACCAACATCATGTAGTGAGAAAGTCTAAATGTAATGGACATATTGCGCAGAGAATCTCTGACTGTGTACTTCTCTTAACATTATATTCTATATACTGTATGGATGTGTGCAGTGTGAATATAATCAATATTACACCGCATTGTTTCACTGCTGTTCACAACTCATCTCCCATGGCCTCATGTAGAAAAGTGTCCATTAGATGCACACTTCAGAATCTCTGCAGAAGTAATTGTACATCTGTGTAATTTTCATCTGTTTTATACAATTAAGACATACTAATCATCCTTCATGGTCCCACTTTATATTAAGTGGCCTTAACTACTATACTTACATAAAAAAAATAAGTACCATGTAGTTATTGTGTTTATATTGAAGCAAAGCACTTTTGCTGCTATTGAGGTGGGATACAGGTAAGGTTAGGGACAGGTTTGGGGGTATGGGTAGGTTTAAGGGTGGGTTAAGATGAAAGGGATGGGTCAACAGTGTAATTATTAATGTAATTACAGAATTTAATTACAGATGTAATTGCATGCAGGTATTTTAAAAAATATAAACAATGTAAAAACTTGTATGTACACAATAAGTGCATTGTACCAAACGATTAATTTAAATGTAAGTACATAGTAGGCCACTTAATATATTAATTATGCGATTTGGGATGCAGCACATTTTTGTTTTCCACTGTGCTGCTTTTTAATTGGTTTTCTATGTAAACTTGCACTTGAGTGCCAAAAACTTGGTAAAATTGGTAAAATTTAAGTGCTTCTCTTCTTTGTCATTTCTTTCCTCTGGAAACTCAAACTGAAAATGGCATTTAAAACATGAATTCTGTAACATCTGGTAGAGATACCATGTAATATTACTCTTGCTGCTATTGTGGGTGTTGCTTTGTTCAATGTTCTTATAGTGAAGAGAAGATTAATGTGGTTGTAGAAAGTAGCTGACTGAGTCAGAATCAGAAATCCTGTCCCGGTTTATGCGTTACAGAAAATTAACACCACATTGAGCTGCATTTCCTCACCCAAAACTTTAGCTGTCTGTGACTGGACAAGCTGTACTCCAGTAGGGTGCAGTGCTGCAACCACCAACATTAGCCACTGCCTGTCCTCAGGAGCAGCCAAGAAGGTCTGTAATACCCAGAGGAAGTTATCCATTAGCATTCGCATTTGTCTCAATGAAGTAAACGCTTTGATATCTGACATCTTTGCTCATGAGAACACAGAACATTTTGAGCCAATCACACAATCCATATCAATCTTGTAGCTAAAAATCAGCTTCTGTCTCTACTATCAGTGGGGTGGAGTAAAGTCAAGGAAACTCAATCTCACTGGTTTACTAAAGGATGGAGGTCTGGTGGAAGTTTCTTTGTCTCTGTGAGCTTTGCCCGAAAAACAATAGCGTCAGATTGCAGAGTGTAACTTGCCCTTTGATAAACCATTTACAACTTGTATGTGCCCCACATTTTCTTCTCCGAAGGCATTGATGGCTTGTCTGAGGAAGAATGAAAACTGGAGTGACTTCCTCTTATTTCAGAGGTGTTGCCGCTTTTTTCCCAGTGGGATTTACAGAGAATAGAAACTAATTCCCTCACAGAAGACTGTAGGCCATAGTTCTTACCTGCTGAACACTCGCTAAAACCATATTTATTTCAAAGGCATCTTGTGAAATCGGCTTATTAAAGTGTTTCAGCTATTTTTTGTTTGACTATATTGTAAGCCTCTTTAAGCCATTCATTCAAGGTCTGATGTCTAGCACGTTAAAAGAAAGAGAAAGGAAAGGGACAACAGGCTGAAAGATGACACTGTAACAGAAGCTTGGGAGTTTATTTAATAATTCACAGAAGTCTATAACAATAACCACAGTGTTTTTTTGTTTTTAGTTGATTTCAAGCATTTATGAGTTTATATGAGTTTAACAAGATCTGTCACCACAATGTCATAATTCCAAGTGGAATTTTCTTTAATTTTCTTCTACCAATTTTTTCTGGGCAAATCAATTAAAGATGCTAATTGGTTGTAATTGAAAATAGCATGTACACATGACAAAGAGCAAAAATAATTCCGGAAAATTAACATATGAATGTTTACACATAAATATAGCCATCCCAGGCTTATTTGAAAGACGTGCCTGTGGCAACATTTCTGCTAAACAATATTATGTTGCTTCCTGCACGATTTGTGACACTTTTAAAGTGAAATGTCCAGTGAGTGATACTAAAAGCTCATTCTGTTTTATCCACAACAGATGAATGTGAATCAGGCAAAGTTTTATTACGTTGGTTGTATGTAACGTGGCAGTTTGCAAGTTGAAATGTCATGAGTGGTGCTGAAAAGTTAAAGGGGTCATATGATGCAATATACATTTTTTTTTTCTCTTTGGAGTGTTACAAGCTCTTGGTGCATAAAGCGATTTGTGACACTTTTAAAGTGAAATGTCCAGTGAGTGATACTAAAAGCTCATTCTGTTTTATCCACAACAGATGAATGTGAATCAGGCAAAGTTTTATTACGTTGGTTGTATGTAACGTGGCAGTTTGCAAGTTGAAATGTCATGAGTGGTGCTGAAAAGTTAAAGGGGTCATATGATGCAATATACATTTTTTTTTTCTCTTTGGAGTGTTACAAGCTCTTGGTGCATAAAGAAGATTTGCAAAGTTGCAAAGACTAAAGTCTCAAATCCAAAGAGATATTCTTTATAAAACTTAAGAGTCAACCACACCTACCTAAAACGACTCGTTCTAACACACCCCAACATGTCTACATCACGATGTGGGAAGATTTGCATAACGCCGCCCAAATGTTCACGCAAAGAAAGAAGGCATAACTTTTATTCTCGCTGTTGCCGCCGCCGCCATGTTGTGGAGACGCTGTGTGATTTGTTGTGAAAGCGAAATTACTTCCAAAAGAGGACGATATCCGCTTCGTCATGCCTGAAGCTGATCCGTGCTGGTCGCTGAGGAAATACATCAACTTCGCGCTGTAGATCGCCAGATCGGCTTTCATCGTGGACGAAGCAGAGTCCAGCCCGGGGTCCTCACATGTGGTTGCCGCAAGCCCGCTGGACACTCCTTCGTCGAATCCGCCTTTTTAAGCCTGCCGGCCGTTCCTCAATCTAGCCTGCCGTGTGTGACGCTTGTGAAAGCGAAACTACTTAGCTTGACCTTCCAAAAGAGGACACGACTAGAAATAAGTGGTTAAGTTGTATTTACAACACTGTTCCAGAACAGTTCAACCCAAATATTCAGATGTGTGCAGTGCATTTTATGGAGGACTGTTTCCTGAACCTGGTAGAGTAGACTACGGTCGCCGTGATTTTGCCATCTTTTGTTGATCCTGGATCAACATTACTGTCCAAAAATATAGACTAAACCCAATCCCTACCCCTAACCCTAACCTTACCCATAATTTATTCCTAAAATCAGTGTGAAATGATAGCTGATTACCAAGGGTGTAGAAACACCTAACCCTTATCATAAGCCTAAAACAGATATTTCCTGAAAAGTTATCCCTCAATTCTGATTGGTTAATTGGAATGTTGTTCCAGGATCCACAAGGATGTTGATCCAAGAACATGTTGTACTTGTTGAAATCATGGTCACCAGTAGACTACAGTGCCGGCTGTTCTGACTCACAGACTGTAAGTACGTTTAAATATTTAAAGGATTAGCCACTGACGATTCAAACGCGAGTTTTGAGCAGTGTAGAGTAGCGCTTGTTGTTTGTCATTTCTCCGATCACAAATGTAGACATGGTTTTATGTTTACGTGGCGCGATGCAACGCAACGCGTAAAAAAATACAGTATAAGTAATTATAATCAGTAATTATGTCCCCACTGGATGCAACAAATGCCTGGTTTATAATGGGTTTTAATGTTTTTGTCTCGTCGCCCCGGCCGGGACAAGGCATCACAATATGGTAAGGGGGGTAACATTTCTGTCACACGCTTGAGGTATTCGGCCAATCACAACGCACTGGATAGCTGGCCAATCAGAGCACACCTCGCTTTTCAGACCGATGAGCTTTGTAAAAATCGATGCGTTTCATAGAGGAGAAACAATAATGTACAGTATGTGGAAAATAATGTGTTTTGGAACCTTAAACTGCATAAACACATTTCATTACACCAAGTACACAAAATAATGTTATTTTTAGCAACATCATATGACCCCTTTAATGCTTTATCACATTTGAAAACAATGTACCACTCACACTAAACCTAACTGATAGTGTTAACAAAAGTAAACGTAGGATAAAAACATTTTCTGAAGCAGCCGTTTAGCTCTTGTGATTCAGGTTTCACTGAATTCATACACATCGCGAGTGACATGCTGTATGAGGCCTGTATGATTCTTCTAGATAGCAATGATGAAATACATAGATAAAACATTATTTTTTACATAGGCCTATACTATATATTCTTGGCTCTTCATTTTGTTGCAATGGCACTAAAAGTACCTGTGTTTTTCAGGAGGTGGAAAAAAGCAAGACCAAAATTAATATAGTGCAATTAATTCCGAACCTTTACATAAGAAAGTAAAAAAGACTTTTAAGTATTGATTTGTAAATAAATCTCAAACACACTCTCCATTTTCTCTTTTTTCCCACTTTCTCACAAGCATTTCTGAACTCCAAAGTCCAACCTTTCCACCCTATCTCCCAACTCCAGAGTCTGCTTCCTATGACACCATGGAAAATGTCTCGGTTGCAGTTTTTTTATTTACCTCTCATAGATTCCACACAGTTATAGTTCAGTGACACACTTATTAGATTCAGAGGTTTATTACTCAATCACTGTGTGCCAAGCAGCCCATTGCCTATGGATATACATCTTAAGGCCTTGGCCAGGCATCTCAGCAGACATGCGGTTTGATGACTGTCAACAGCTTCTCTCAGGCTTCAAAGGAAATGTGATGGCTGTCACACCACAATCTATTTAAAGAAAGAGCCAGTCCAAATCTTTTTCATCCACCCTCGTAGGAATGAAGCATTTTCCAAGGACTCTGTAATACAGTGCATTAGAAGATAAATGCTTTTTCTACACAGCTGCATTATGCTGACAGCTTCTTGGAAAACTTTTCTCCCTCTCTTTCCATCTGTCACTCTCTCTTGCCTTAAAACTTAAATTAATAGTGCGCTCAAAAATGATGTTCTCAGTCTAATGTCATTCCAATCCCATAAGACATATTTGTTTCAGCTGAACACAAAATAAGATGTTTAGCAAAATGTTAAAGGGGTCATGAACTGAGAAATCAAACTTCCCTTGATCTTTTGACATATAAGAGGTCATCATACTATAAAAACATCCTGTAAGTTTCATTTGCTTATATATAGAAGGCAATCTGCAAAGAGACAGGTTGTGGAATGTGCCAATAGTGTGGATATGCACCACCTCCGCAAAAGAAGATCAATGCCTGCTTCTACATCACTGCCTATTTAGCCCCGCCCCCCGATTCGTGCATGTAGTGTAAATAACGAGAGAGGCAAAAGCAGGTCTGCGCAGACATCAAATGGTAAATGTGGCTCCGAAGACAACAAGACACTGTTCATTGTAAATGTTTTACATGAGATTTGAAGCCTACAATGTATTGTATGAGCATGGTTTTCAGTAAAAAAAAGACTTTAGATCTTTAGAAATTTAGATCTATTTCTAGCACAAAGCTTTTATAAGACTTAGTGCACAAATCTTACAAAATACTTTTATTGTATTTTTATAGTGTGTTTTTCTTCTTTTTGGAGCTTGACAGTCTCACTGACCATGTATTTTCATTGTATGAAAAGAGCAGCTTGGACATTATGCTAAATTTCTTTTTTGTGTTTCACTCAATAAAGTAAGTCATAGATATTTGGAACAAAATGACGGCGAGTAGTTGAAAAAATTGCCAATAAAGTAAATACTGACCAGATCTATTGTAGATTGCTGTGGGTGTTGCATGTGCAATGTTAAGCCGAGCATATGCTTTTGTTTTCATAGACTCACTGCATGGATATTCATTTGATCATAAATTTGATAAAGCATGAACTCTTTTCAATGGTTTGGAGTCAAATGGGCATAAGTGTATCAAAACACATTTGCTCTTAAGCCCTTTTGGCTCCAAACCCTTGATCTGATACTCCCAACCTGAACTTTTCACCTTTTCATGTTTTTTCCACCCCCAAATTCCCAGAATTGTGGGTGCTAAACATAGATGGGTCTTTTTTTGGTATGTTTATGCTCTGAGATGATAACGGGACTTTTTTATTTGTATATGTGTGTAGATTTAACTGTTGATTGGTTGGACCCGTGGTTGATGGATAATGTCTTTTCCATACTGGTCCTTGCAGGATGGGGACCCAGACGTCACATCTGCCATCGCTGCTCTCAAGAGGCCCCCAGGGCATGGGAACCTCCGTCATCCCTGTGGTCTGGGTCCCTGCTCTGTCCCTCCCACCCGCACTAACTCAACATGTTTCTCTCTTTCTCAGTCTTCCTGTCTTTCCCACCACATTGCTCTATGCCATTCCTACATCATTCACTCTTCTCTCTCTCACTATCCATCGTTCCTCCTTTTCCCTCTTCTGCTCTCTTTCCCACCCTCTACCCCCACAATGGTTATTTTATAAACATTTATTTGAGGCTGTGAAGTGAAAAATTGGCATGAGAAAGACAAGGGTTACTGTGGGGCAGTGGTGATTCTCTCACAGTCTCCCTCATGACTACAGGTGAAAATTGGTTTGTAAATTGCCCTATTTCAATGACTAGTGTCAACACCTGGGCAAAGAATACCGACATCCTGTTGAATACAATGACTGTCCTACTTCCACTTAATGCTCTTCTGTTCCCTGTCACATTTCTCTTCCTGCATTTGACCAGGCAAACAGAAGGGTAAATAAATATATACGCAGGGTCCAAAATTAACACTCGGCAAAGTAAAAAAAAAAATCCTGTTGAATACAATGACTGTCCTACTTCCACTTAATGCTCTTCTGTTCCCTGTCACATTTCTCTTCCTGCATTTGACCAGGCAAACAGAAGGGTAAATAAATATATACGCAGGGTCCAAAATTAACACTCGGCAATCAGCCTTTGCATAATAAATAAAATGGAATAACTTTTATAATAAGTTAATACGTTTTATTTTATTTTATTTTTTTTAAAGTTGCAATCATTTATTTATTTAATTATTTATTTATGTTTGTAATTTCTAAAATTAGAATTATAAAAATATTAAATATTTTTAAACCAATAGAAAATAACAGATACATTTTTGGAACATGATTTTAATAATAAAAATCATGAAAAAAATACATACATCACTCCTCCAAAGATTCTTCAAACCTGTCCTTTATGCTTTCTCTGTACTCCCCTTTCACTTTTCTTTCACTTGTACATTTGCATTACATGCTTTAGTAACAACCACCCACTTCTCTTTCAGCAATTGCAGGAAATTTGTTCTTTTCTGTTTGTAGACTAAGTTTCTCAGAAATCCTGCGACATATTTCTTCCTCAGATTGATTATTCAGGTCATTATTCGTGGTTCAGGTCCTTTTTTTATTATGGCATTTTTTATTAAAAAAAAGTAATATCTATCTGGAAAACATTTTCTATATTACGTTGGCACCCACTATTAGAGTACAGTAAGATAAATATAAATTTTGCAAAATTGTAAGAAAAATGGTTTCAGTTCAGTATATATTTGAATGCTTTATGTGTACATATAAAAATAAACAGTACTATTCTTTCAGGTATTTACAGATGTTATATAATCCAATGTTAAGAAATAACATCCCTTGAAAGATACAACAAAACAATTAAAAATATATACATTTTCCACAAGATTTATTATTAAAAACTATGACTGCCAATAGAAAAATAGGTAAATGTGTTAAGATCATTAAACAGTTTAATTTTATATGTAATTTTACTGTAAAATACAGTCAAATTGATGGATTCTGAAAAACTATTTGAATTACCATACTATTAATGGTAAAAAAGGCATTAGTCCCTGTGTGACACATTACATGAGATTTTATTTGATAAACAAATGTGTTTCTGCTTATTTCTTATATTTTTTGTTTCTTATGCTATCAATAACACAAAACACTCTAATGTACATTACACAAGGGTGTTTTATGTTGCAATTTTGTTAATTTAGTGAATGTTTATTGCATTAATTTAGTGTTGTGTTGTAGTGTTGTGTGCATTCTCTGCAGATGCCTAGCATTCCACTGCTGTCCCATGTTTATAAAAGCCTCAGAATTAATATTCAGAAATGCCACTGGCAATTTTTCATACAAAAGTTGCTGCAGCATAAGGCACTCCAAGTTCTCTGGTAGATGTTTTTCTGCATGAATTTGCATTTCACAAGGTCCGTTCCGATGAGACCGTTTTTAACCACAAACAGATTTTTACATATAGTTTGACACTTGACTTTTGAAACCACAACACACATTCACAGAAAAGACATCTCCGGGCTTCTGGGTGTTTACTGTAAATAGAAAGGTTTGGCTAGTTGTCATTTTCCGCTAATGCCTCTTAGTTCCCAGCCTCTGGAGGAATTTGGCTCAGTTGCAGAACTAGTTGAACTAAGCTGGGAAAAGAGATATCAAGTTGGATAATAAACCCTGTTTGCTGCCTCTAGCTTGCTTTCTTTGTTTCACAGGCCAGCCGTTTGCTGTGATGGTGTATGTGGGCAGGTGACAGGTGAGGAAAATCTGAGACACACACACACACACATTTGTTTCTGTGAATTGTGGGGACTTTCCATAGACTTCTATTACTTTTATACTGACCAAACGATATTTTCTATCCCCTAACCCTAAACCTACCCCTTTACAGAAAACCTGTTTGCATTGTTACACTTTCAGATAAATATCATTTGCTATTTTTTATAATATTTTTCCCTCGTGGGGACCGCAGGCCGGTACCACCACAATGTCAAAAATGTCTGTTTTTTCTATCACAATGTAGCATAAACAAGTACACACACACACAGCTAAATCAGCAAATAAGCAGCTCTAACATAAACACTTTGTTTGTTTGTTTTGTTCGGGTTAGTGCAGATCCTGCTGGGAGCTGACGCAGATGTCGTTTCTCTATTAGTCACGTCATTAAAATTATGCTCACGTTATTAAGATTATGTTACCTGAAAGGAGCTAAAATGTCACACATTAGGAATTTTCTATTAAATCTTCTTTAAAATTTGGGTCCAAAAGTGACTCAAACTGATTAGACTGGACAAATTATATTATCAGCATAACAATCTGAGTGAAAAGTGGAAAAGTGAAAAAACAACACGAATATCATAATGTCTTGTAGTATTTGATTTATCTATCTTTCGCTTTAATAACAGCAGCATTCAAGCATGAACTCCACAGATTTGTTTCTAAACTGGATGATCAGGTTCCCCGACATAATTTGAGATGATCAAGAGAGCATATTGAGCTTTAATAAAATAACATTTGAACAATCAGTACAAAGAGTCACATGATCAATTTATTTTAATTAGGAATCTAGAAATAGTCTAGAATCTGGAATCCTTCATGTTCATTTTACATAATATTTACATTTTGTTTATATTGATTTATTTACAAATGTTGGTCTATTTCACCATTTAAATAATAATAAAAATCCCATCATTTTTGAATGATACTGTATAAGACATCTTTTACAGAACCTTTCAGAGATTCCAAACACAGGATAATAACATTTGATACATGTTTTGTTATTAAAAAAAATATATACAGTATATAAACACACACACACACATGTGTGTGTATATATACTGTATATATATTGTTTCATTGAAATAATATTTAATAAATATAAATACATTTTATCAATCGATATTTTATACATAATTAATGTAAAATATTGAGAACTCTTTTGTACAGATAAGCTTC
>NW_015505633.1:21322-47218 GCF_001515645.1 Sinocyclocheilus grahami
TTAATTAATTAATTAGTAAATAAAAATAATAAGTAAATTAATTTCCCCGAGTCCCCTGTCTGTATTTCATGTAAATTATCTCAAAGTAAACACCTGATACTCTTTTTATTAGGCCATAAACGATGCTTGACTTTAAGTGACGCACTAAAGCCCCCATCTCAAGCCCTGCTCACCTGTCTCTCATATGTTAAAGACAACAACTGGATGTCCATCTAAGGCCACAACAATCTCTCACAGTCTGTCACGGCTGCTCCTCAAGGGCCTCTGAGTGAGGTTAAACACATGGCCCTCCACGCACAACCACCCTTATCTGTCAGCAAACACATACATGGATTAGCCTGTGCTTTTATCCCATGCTATCATCTAACAAAATATCCATCCCCGGCCTTTTAAACTCTACAGGCGCAGAAGCATGAAGACACAATACACATTATGAAAACATGAATAGTTACTGATCGCAATTCCTTAACTAATAAAATGGATGTTCAAAGTTAAATAGAAGTTATAGAATGTAACTGTTCATCAGTAATTGCTACTGGCTTTTATCTTGTCATTTTACCGAAGCCAAAGCAGACTAAATATAATGTAGAAATATATATAATATAAAAATTTAATATCTATCTGGAAAACATTTTCTATATTACGTTGGCACCCACTATTAGAGTACAGTAAGATAAATATAAATTTTGCAAAATTGTAAGAAAAATGGTTTCAGTTCAGTATATATTTGAATGCTTTATGTGTACATATAAAAATAAACAGTGCTATTCTTTCAGGTATTTACAGATGTTATATAATCCAATGTTAAGAAATAACATCCCTTGAAAGATACAACAAAACAATTAAAAATATATAAATTTTCCACAAGATTTATTATTAAAAACTATGACTGCCAATGTGTTAAGATCATTAAACAGTTTAATTTTATATGTAATTTTACTGTAAAATACAGTCAAATTGATGGATTCTGAAAAACTATTTGAATTACCATACTATTAATGGTAAAAAAGGCATTAGTCCCTGCGTGACACATTACATGAGATTTTATTTGATAAACAAATGTGTTTCTGCTTATTTCTTATATTTTTTGTTTCTTGTGCTATCAATAACACAAAACACTCTAATGTACATTACACAAGGGTGTTTTGTGTTGCAATTTTGTTAATTTAGTGAATGTTTATTGCATTAATTTAGTGTTGTGTTGTAGTGTTGTGTGCATTCTCTGCAGATGCCTAGCATTCCACTGCTGTCCCATGTTTATAAAAGCCTCAGAATTAATATTCAGAAATTTTCATACAAACGTTGCTGCAGCATAAGGAACTCCAAGTTCTCTGGTAGATGTTTTTCTGCATGAATTTGCATTTCACAAGGTCCGTTCCGATGAGACCGTTTTTAACCACAAACAGATTTTTACATATAGTTTGACACTTGACTTTTGAAACCACAACACGCATTCACAGAAAAGACATCTCCGGGCTTCTGGGTGTTTACTGTAAATAGAAAGGTTTGGCTAGTTGTCATTTTCCGCTAATGCCTCTTAGTTCCCAGCCTCTGGAGGAATTTGGCTCAGTTGCAGAACTAGTTGAACTAAGCTGGGAAAAGAGATATCAAGTTGGATAATAAACACTGTTTGCTGCCTCTAGCTTGCTTTCTTTGTTTCACAGGCCAGCCGTTTGCTGTGATGGTGTATGTGGGCAGGTGACAGGTGAGGAAAATCTGAGACACACACACACACACACACACGTTTGTTTCTGTGAATTGTGGGGACTTTCCATTGACTTCTATTACTTTTATACTGACCAAACTATATTTTCTATCCCCTAACCCTAAACCTACCCCTTTACAGAAAACCTGTTTGCATTGTTACACTTTCAGATAAATATCATTTGCTATTTTTTATAATATTTTTCCCTCGTGGGGACCGCAGGCCGGTACCACCACAATGTCAAAAATATCTGTTTTTTCTATCACAATGTAGCATAAACAAGTACACACACACACACACACACACACACACACACACACACACACACACACCTAAGTCAGCAAATAAGCAGCTCTAACATAAACACTTTGTTTGTTTGTTTTGTTCGGGTTAGTACAGATCCTGCTGGGAGCTGACGCAGATGTCGTTTCTCTGTTAGTCACGTCATTAAAATTATGCTCACGTTATTAAGATTATGTTACCTGAAAGGAGCTAATATGTCACACATTAGGAATTTTCTATTAAATCTTCTTTAAAATTTGGGTCCAAAAGTGACTCAAACTGATTAGACTGGACAAATTATATTATCAGTGAAAAGTGGAAAAGTGAAAAAACAACACGAATATCATAATGTCTTATAGTATTTGATTTATCTATCTTTCGCTTTAATAACAGCAGCATTCAAGCATGAACTCCACAGATTTGTTTCTAAACTGAATGATCAGGTTCCCCGACATAATTTGAGATGATCAAGAGAGCATATTGAGCTTTAATAAAATAACATTTGAACAATCAGTACAAAGAGTCACATGATCAATTTATTTTAATTAGGAATCTAGAAATAGTCTAGAATCTGGAATCCTTCATGTTCATTTTACATAATATTTACATTTTGTTTATATTGATTTATTTACAAATGTTGGTCTATTTCACCATTTAAATAATGATAAAACTCCCATCATTTTTGGATGATACTGTATAAGACATCTTTTACAGAACCTTTCAGAGATTACAAACACAGGATAATAACATTTGATACATGTTTTGTTATTAAAAAATATATATACAGTATATAAACACACACACACACACATATACTGTGTGTGTGTATATATACTGTATATATATATTGTTTCATTGAAATAATATTTAATAAATATAAATACATTTTATCAATCGATATTTTATACCTAATTAATGTAAAATATTGAGAACTCTTTTGTACAGATAAGCTTCTTTGTTTTTATATAGAACTTTGTGGCATAAAGAGTTCTTTGGAGTTGAGCAAAGGACCCTAATTAACTTTTTTCCTAAGGGTGACTGTATGTATAATAAGAAAGTGGTAGACAATCGCAAACAGAGTCTCTTTTTACGGACACTGAATAGAAGATGTTGTCAAACAGAATGATTACACAGGATTAGTGAACGTAAATTAGCCTTTTGTCTCTGTCCACCATTCTCGCAGTCACACTCCCTCCCACTTTCTTTATTAAAGATTTTCCTTTGTGGTTTCCCATCTCAACGGCATTTCCTTCACAAGACTTCACACCACTCCCCGGCTAAACAAGAACAGGCCTGTATGGTGTCAAAAACTAAAACTCACATTGTTTGTCCAGCATCTTCACGGACATTTGAGGAGCCTGTGAAAACTGCTGCACCGCCATAGGAATCTCTGAGAAAGGTGGCTCACATGCGATAAGACCAATTAGATAACAAGTAAACAGAGAAGACTTCAAAGAAAATTCAACAAGAACATTTAACGTACGCTGTGCTTTTTCTGAACCATGACATCAGTCTTATCATCTAGTGAGACACGGGCATCTTTGTTCCCGCCACATGTGACTGATAACAGTCTCTAGAGAAAGAAAGAAGCGGAAGTTATGTCATCGATTCCTCATGGACCAATGATATGTTTTCAACAAAACAGATATGATTGATCCCGTTCAGCTAGGCTAGCATAGAGGCTAAATTCATTAAACTAACACCTCATATTCCCAGCCCAAATCTCTGGAGAAGCATTACCTCAGATATCAAAAGAGAAGTACAACAACAACATTTGAATTGCAGTAACATTATCTTGCATAAAAACACACAGGGGTTGGCAAAGTTTATAGACAACTGTGTATGTTGACGCCTGTTAGTTGTTATTTATACAACGAGAGCAATAAGTCAGACTGCATAAATGACTGTGAAATCAAATTCAGCAGAAGTCACTAGGGAAAAGGAGCTAAAGATAGGGCCATTTGAATGCCATCTCTGTTATGGGGCCATGTGTCACAGACCCAGCGGTGGAACTTTATTTAAGCTTCATTCCCATGAATGAACTGTAGTTATTTACCCAGAGTTCCAGACTGTATGGAGCCAATGTGTTTTCTCTGATCAGTGGTCCTTCAGGCTGACATACAAACATCAGACTGACTCGCCACTTAATTCAGTTCTAAAATTATGTAGAATTTACGATGTCCAGGGAATTAAAACAATAATGAGGAATAAGGGTATAATTGTAAACTGGATTATTATATATTAAGTGTCTTTAACGACTATGAACTAACATTTAAAATAATTAAATCCAATACGTTTATTGTGTACGTTTTTACATTGTACTTACATTTAAAAATAACTGCATGTACAATATCTACATCTGTATTTAATTTCTATAATTATATAGACTGTTGACTCTACAAAGGAGTAATTCACCTAAAAATGAAAAATCGCTGAGAATGTACCGACCCTCTGGACAAACAAGATGTAGATGAGTTTGTTTCTTTATCATAACTGATTTGGAGAAACTGCATTAAAAGCATTACATGACTTGTGCACCAATGGTTCCTCTGCAGTGAATGGGTGCCGTCAGAATGAGAGTCCAAACAGCTGATAAAAAACATCACAATAATTCACGTTTCATTGTTTCATGTTGCAACAAATTTATCATTAAGGCGTTTTAAATTCATACGGCCAAATTTCATAATAACGCTTCCTCCAGTGAAAAGGCCTGTTGTCGTCTCACATCAAAATCCACTGACATATCGGTTTAAAACTATTTTTGCTTGTAAATGGTGCTTGATTTGTGCATATTTCTTTCCAGATTCAGACTAGATGACTTTTGTACTGGAGAAGGCAATATTATGATTAGAGGACTCATATGTTAGCAAGAGGCAACATTTGAAGTTAAAAACATCTTAATGATGGATTTGCTGATTAATGCAATTCACCATGCTCTCCAGCTGGTTAGGTGCCAAGACCTATATTTATTCAAACATACCAAATGTTGGTCTGCACTCTAAAATCTTTTATTTGAATTAAAGCAGGGGATAAAAGACATCTGCAGTCAACCTCAGGCCATGCGAGATGTAGGTGAGTTTGTTATTGTATGAGAGTCCAAACAGCTGATAAACACATTACAATAATTTACAAGTAATTGAAATGACTCCAGTCCATCAATTAATGTCTTGTGAAGTGATAATATGTGTTTGTAAGAAACAAATCCATCATTAAAAGACTCGAGAAGCAAATCTGTCAAAACCTACAAATATACTGTAAATATCCAACAAATAAACTGCTGCAAAAAACACTACAATGTACACAATGTTAAAGTTCAGGAAGAAACTTTTAAAAATAAAATCTGAACAAATCCGATGCTTCACATGGGGAATTCTGGGAATGCCACTTTCTCTATGGTGATTCATAACCTTCACATACGTTCTATATATACATATTAATTCAATGTAATTCTCCTAAATTGTAAGGCAATTAATATATTTTACTTCTACAAATATGTTTTATATTATTTGACATAAAAATACATGTGTTGTCCATTACAATATAATATCATTATTTATATGGTATCATTTGTTTAATGGTTAAACATTAAACAAAAGAGGCTTTTAATGTAGCATTTATTCCATTATTTTTTGTTAAAAATAAATTACTGTATACTGTATTTTTTACAGTTTATTTTGTGTAATAGTAGACATCATTGTAGCTTGACCAAAATCATAATACACATCTTGTCTCGTGATGTTAGCATTAAAACAGACAGTCTGAACAGATTTCTCAGATTATGCTGGTTTTACATGCAATCAGGTTGGTCTTATAACAAAAGAAAAGGCTTATCCAAGCCACGTATGGGGTTCACAGTCAAGAAACAGTTAAAAATCAGTCAAAATAGTCCCAGTTTTTACTCAACATGGCAAAAGGGTTAAAACTATCAGAAAAGATTACTATTGGACATTTACAGATCAAAATGTGAGATAAGTTGGCATCACATTTGGCACTTTAAATGATCAAGGATGCACACAGAGATAGTTGAGAATTAAGAGAAATGGGGCGACATGGGGTCTGTACCACAAACTTTCACACAACCTCCAACAAACAAAAGGGGGAAGTACCTCTGTGTGACTGACCCAAAGCAACTTCCTGTTTGTGATTTTGTAGCCAAAAACAAAGCCTGTAAGGGAACTGTCCTGCAGTTACAGCTCTATGGTGCATTGCATGCTCGCTGGGTGTCTGTCCACACGCTGTATCTCTGTACAATGCTGGGAAGCAGCTGTGGACTCTCTAAAACAGACAAGCTAACAGACAGCCAGTCAGTAAACATGTCACAGGTTTTTGGTGTAAGTGCTTTACCATTTGCCTCATATCTTGCCCTTTGCAACACATGAGCTCCATATCTACAAGAAGCCAATGTCTTCAAATGTTCTCATATTTCAAACAGTAAGAAGGCAGACATCTATTGTTAGAAGAATCCGGAGGAGCAGGATGCATAAATCAATCGCTGATTCACTAAGGAAGCTATTAGACTACAATAGAACCACAATAGGACATTGTAGTAATTTTTGGTGGGCTGTCCTCCAGCAACACCAAATCCTTAAATGCAGATCCCACAGACAGTCTTGAAGTTACAATGGCAGGATTCATTCAGTAAAACAGGAGACATCAGATAATAAACATCAGGCATAAACCTGATACTAAGTGATTTAGATTGCATGCTTATGTTCAAAATCTGGGGTCAGTAAGATTTTTAAAAGAAATGAATACTTTTATTGAGCAAGGACGCATTAACAAATGTGACAGTAAAGACTTTTATATTGTTACAAAAGATTTCTATATCAAATAAATGTTCTTTCCATTTATTAAAAAAATCCTGAAAAACAATGTATAATGGTTTCCTCAAAAATATTAAGCAGCACAACTGTTTTCAACAGTGATAATAATAAAATATGTTTCTTGAGTATCAAATTAGCATATGAGAAAGATCTCTGAAGGATCATGTGACAGTGAAGGCTGGAGTAATGGCTGCTGAAAAATTTGCTTTGCCATCACAGGAATAAATTGCATTTTAAAATATATTCAAATAAAAACAGTTATTTTAAATTGTAATAAATAAATGCAACCTTGGTGAACATTCAGAAACACACACAAAACTGAATCGACCACAAACTCTTGAAAGGTAGTGGATGGTAGAGAAACTTCTTCTAAAACCAATAGGATTTTCATGTTGATGCTAAACAAAGTAAAAAAAAGTAAAAGAATCACTGTTATGGCCTTTCTCCTATTCAGCAGACATCTATACAGGCGTCAGAATTCTCAGTCAGAAGAGTAAAGGTGTGTGATCCATAATTACCTCTGTAACGGCATCTTTGATGCTGCTGCAATGAAACATATTGAGTTTAAGTAAATACTGTAGATAATGTCCTGTCTTTTGGCACACACAGTAATAAAGTCTTTTGCACATCCTAAAGCTATTTATGCCTCTGACCCTCTGTGAAGTGTTTGGTGATTAGTGGCACTTTGCCAGAGTGTGAACACAGCAAGAGAGACCTTCACCTTCACTGGCCTGGTGTCCCATCCGTCTATTGGTTTAAACCAAGGTTTCTTAATCCATTCGTGCAGGACCCCCTGTATGGCAAATTATAGGCATCTCACTAATCTCACACACTACTACTAACAAGCTGCTGAACTGAATCAGGTGTGCTAGAGCTTCAGGAATGCACAAGACCAAACACTAAATCCTTTCTAGTCTGTTTATGGGGTTTACCTCTAATCACCCACTGAAGCTACAGCATGCACATGTACAAGTATGTCTGCTAAGCATAAAGAATTTATCAGTTTATTTATGAGAGGTGACAGGAACTGTGAACTAGTGTGTTATTTTCATCCCAGTGTTTTCTTTATGCAGGACATTCACACAGTGCTCTGTCCATTATCTGTCTTTCACCATTTCAGTGGCTTCTCAACAACACTTTTGCCTCCTCAGTGCTTAAGTTCATAATAAGTTCAAAGTGTTTTACAGTTTTATGTCTATCTCTAGTTTGTTTATATCTTCCATTAAAACATTTTAAATGGGTCAGTAAACAATAAACTTATTTTTGAAGATATTTGTTTCTGTGCTATTAATAGCCTATATGAAAATATTCAGTAACACTTTAGAATGGGACCAATTCTCACTATAAACCTATTATTAATATATTGGCTGTTCAATAGTACTTATAAAGCACATATTCTGCATGACCATATTCTACATCCCTAATTCTACCCAATACCTAAACTTAACAAGTACCTTACTAACTATTAATTTGCAGCAAATTAGGAGTTTACTGAGGCAAAGTCATATTAATGCTTTGTTAATAGCGAGAATTTGACCTTAAAATAAAGTGTGACAAAATTCTCGCAATCAGCCTCATGTTGCTCCAAACCTGTATGGATTGTGGAACACAAAAGAGAATATTTTAAAGAATGCTGGTAAACAAACAGATTTTGTTACCACTGACTTCAATTTCATGTTCAAAAAATTTTTTTTTTTTTGATAACTATTCCTTCAATACCATTATTTGCATGGTTAAGTCATAGTACTGTTTATCAACACCACAATATGTATTTTCACATATTTTTAGATTATAGATTTTTACATTTTATGCATCAAAGGGACAGAAAAAGGTACAAAATCTGTCACTGGGGCAGCACCTCTTCAGTAGGTACACATTTGTGCCTAAAAAGTCCATATCGTTACTTTAAAGGTACATATTAGTACCTAAAGTGTACAAATTAGTATCTAAAAGGTACAAAAGTGCACCTTTAGAAAAGGTACTGCCACAGTGAGAGCTTTTGTACCTTTTTTCTGAGATTGTATTACCTCTAACGTTACTTTTATTGTATAAAACTGGTCAGATTGTCAAATGTTTTTATTAATAATATATCATTGTTGCTAATAAACAGTATGAGTCCCCAAACAATTGTGGGAAACCATTTTTATCTCTGATGTGCCTCTTATGAATTGTACTCCAAGAGATTTCTTTCCACTACAATAATTACTTTGCAGTATGTCACTTCCATATTCACTTATTCATTAATAAAGACCAGCAGTGTGAATAAGAATGTACATCCATAGAATAAAACCTGTACTGGTTTAGTGGTGTGTGGTGATATACAGTATATCTTCATATGTTTATAAATAATCATTGTAAGTCATGAAGTATACTGTCGGATATTTATGGAGTTCTATTGTGAGGGAAAATATTTTGAATGTTTTCAAGTGGGCCATTTAGTAGCTACTATTTGAGCTGCTTGCTAGTGTCACTTTCACATCTAAAATCCTTGATGGATTATCCTGACACATAAAACCTCTATAAATATCCAATTAGAGGGTCTTTAGTAATAGAAAACTGTAGTAGCACACAGTGGCGCCTGGAATGTTGTGGTTTGTGGGTTTCACTCGATCCCCCACAGATATGCACAGAAGTCCACAATTACAGCCTCTACTCACAAAACCTACTGTTCTTTTTAGCATGACATAACTGTTGTGAAAAACACCACAAATGCTTTTTAATAGACTCACAGAGCACATTTGGGATTATTGGTGTTTCATGGCTTCCCGTTGATTGGAATAATTTTTTTTTTTTTTTTTAAAGGAATAGGGAAAATTCTGTTATCATGTACTGTACTCAACCTCAAGTTGTTCCAAAGCTGTATGAATTTCTTTCTTCTGCTGAACACAAAATAAAATGTTTTGAATCATGTTGATGATAGCCATTGTTTTCCACAGTATGGGAAAAATACTATGGAAGTCAATGGCTACCATCAACTGTTTGGTTACCAAATGTTTTCATTTGTGTCAAACTCATACAGGTTTGGAACAACTTGAGGGTGAGTAAATGATGACAAAATTTAAATTTTTGGGTGAATTATCCCTTTAACTGTTCCCCGAATTCATTTCACCAAGTATGTAAGGCTTGCCTCGTTCTCTGAAGTGATTCATCAGATTTAAAGAGCCACTTATGAAATGGATTCTTTGGCTGGTGTAGGAGTCATTTAGAAACACATGGAATTAAGACAAGCTGCTTACTTACAAAAGAGAATACACAAATTGAAATGCAAACAACGGTCAAACATTGCAAGCACATGCAGGTGCCAGATAGGATGTCAGTTCTCACGCTTCTGATGCCAGCTTTGAGTGTGGGAAGTGTTCCTGCATGTCCACACACAACTCCAATTATCTCCTTATCGTGAACACCTCCTCTACAGTCTCTTAGTTTTCCCTGGCCCTCAGGTCACACTACATCTTGAGACATTGCCTGCACAACCTCACCTTACCTGAAGCCTTTTGAATTACAGACACAAATACGCCAACACACACATGCAAAGGTTTATAGGATACCGCAAGTATTTGAAACACAAAACTCTGCCTGCGTGTGCTAAAATATGCAAGTCGTCATACGAATCTGGTCTTTCATGCCAGTGATTTCTATATGCAGGTCATTCACAATAAGTGCCTTTTCCATCCCCTGTCTTTGACCATTACAATGGCCTTCCAACCACACTAGTTTTGTGTCCTCAGTGCTTAAGTTTCCTAATAAGTTTGAAGCGATTTACAGTTTTATTTGTCTATCTCTACTTTTACTGTGCTATTAATAAGCCAACAGTTCACACAAAAATAAATATATGGTCATAACTTACTCACTGTTATACTGTTATGTCTTGTACATTTCTTAAAATACAACTGATTGGCAGATTCATCACGACAATGTGCCCAACTATGCATCATGCCTCGTGCAGAGATTTTGGCGAAGAAATGCAAACAACGGTCAAACATTGCAAGCACATGCAGGTGCCAGATAGGATGTCAGTTCTCACGCTTCTGATGCCAGCTTTGAGTGTGGGAAGTGTTCCTGCATGTCCACACACAACTCCAATTATCTCCTTATCGTGAACACCTCCTCTACAGTCTCTTAGTTTTCCCTGGCCCTCAGGTCACACTACATCTTGAGACATTGCCTGCACAACCTCACCTTACCTGAAGCCTTTTGAATTACAGACACAAATACGCCAACACACACATGCAAAGGTTTATAGGATACCGCAAGTATTTGAAACACAAAACTCTGCCTGCGTGTGCTAAAATATGCAAGTCACACCCTTTGCTTACTAATTCTACAAATACATCAGTACTCTTGTGTGTGATTACGCTCCAGGCACAATTATTCAAACATTTTTTCTTATACAACTTTAGAACAATTTACGAATCTGGTCTTTCATGCCAGTGATTTCTATATGCAGGTCATTCACAATAAGTGCCTTTTCCATCACCTGTCTTTGACCATTACAATGGCCTTCCAACCACACTAGTTTTGTGTCCTCAGTGCTTAAGTTTCCTAATAAGTTTGAAGCGATTTACAGTTTTATTTGTCTATCTCTACTTTTACTGTGCTATTAATAAGCCAACAGTTCACACAAAAATAAATATATGGTCATAACTTACTCACTGTTATACTGTTATGTCTTGTACATTTCTTAAAATACAACTGATTGGCAGATTCATCACGACAATGTGCCCGACTATGCATCATGCCTCGTGCAGAGATTTTGGCGAAACATCAAATCACCCAGGTGACTCAGCCCACCCAAGTGCGCATTTAAGAGTAAATAATCAGACAATGTTACAATTTCCTTAATTTGTTTTAATATGAGTGGTTAGTCTACTCCATAACAATACATTCATTCTCTGATATTGATTTTTTCAAGAACCACACATCATCCAGTATTCTAAAGAAAAAACTGTAAAAGTTGATCAGTGTAAATGTATGCATTCTTCCATCAAAACTGCTGCTTCTAGTGTCTTTTCCCAACTTGTCATAACCTGATTGGCCAAGGTTAAATGTAGTTAACTCAGATGTGCTTAATACTGTATGTGGTCTCTCAAGCAGGCTTACTACAAGCCTAGATCATTCACGGTCTGAATAGTGTTGCTTTCATTACTGTCAGGAGATGATTCTGTCACATATAATTGCAGCCTAACTTCAAAGCATGTCTGTTTTCTCTGCCTGATACTCCAAAGATTGCTATATTCCTCCTGTGGTTCACAGCTATGGAGCACAGGGACTTTCCAGTTGTGTTCAGAGAAAGTGAGAACGTGAATAACCTTTGTGTTGTGATTCATCACTGCATGTTCTGACTTTGCATTGCACAATTCCATAAAAAATAGATAGCAGCGGCCTAAATTTGTAGGTCCGTGGAGATGTAATTAGGACCTGACTAGAGTTCTCACCTCTTAATGAAATTAAGATCTTTTCCCTTTTGAGTTTTGCTGTTATTTTCATGTTTACAATACTGGTCAGTGTCAAAAACAAACTTTATTTTAATTTTTTAGGGGCATTATTTGAGCCATGAACAGATTTTCACAAGTATTTGTACTTGTAATAAGGGCACGTAAACCATGGTACACTGCATTTATGTTAAATACTTTAACTGAAGAAGTTCAATCAGAAGAATGATGGCGGTTATTAATAACATCAAATGGCTCTCTGGTGGTTCTCCTTTTAACAACAGTCACCTTTAAGATGGTTGAACACTACAGGCCAACTAAGAGGCATCAGTGCCTAAACTGGAGATATGTAGAATATGAAATGTAACTAGCTTATGTTATATACATTTTAAACGTTAAATTGTATGATAACTTTCTGAACATAACAGTCTGACTCAAAACAAAATAGAATAAATGTGTACAGTTTGAGAAATAAAAATGTCATGCCCCAAACCACAGCATGCTGCAGATTGTATATGTAACTATTTTCAACCCCTAAGCACACTTTATCAGCAACCAGCATCACTCATGCAAATCAAACTGAGAAAAATCTGTAGCCTTAAACTGTATCTACACATGATAATAATTAGGAAATGCATGTTACTGTGGAAACTGTTACTGTTTTATACTAAAAGTCAAAATTACATTATCTTAAAAAAGCACTTGAACTTTCTGCATTTACTTTGCACTATCAATAAATCAAGCATAAAAAAATCTCTGGTGTATATGGAGTACAAAATCCCCCATAATAATAATAATAATAATAATAATAATTACAAGAATAAGAATGCTTAAATAATAATTGGCATAAACAAATAAATAAATTATGTGAAAAATGAATTAGCCTACTCTTTTTTATTAATTTATTTGTCTTTTATTTAGGCAGACTGGTTCCCCTAGTGTACATTGTAAAAAATCCAATTAACAAAACATTGGGAGGGCAGAAATATCTAAGTTGAACTAATTTTCTTGCTTGGGCTTAGTTGAAACAAATTATATTAAGTCTGCACAAATATATATTAAAAACACTAAATGAAGGATTATTTTCAAATCCAGTAAACATTTCAGAATATCAACTACTTGATTTAGACTGAATTTATCAAAACATATATATTTAAAAGGTGTAAACGTTACCACTGGTATTTATCAACAACAGGCAGGACCGTTTTATTTAAAACGTAGGCCTATATATATTTATACACAAACATTGGGGACAAGACCACGAGAACCAGATGAGTCCTCTGCTCAATCTGACCTGTGTTGCAGCCTGTGTTGCAGGAGAATTGAGAACCTATTTTGTCTATTACTGCTTTGACACAATCAGAACTGTATAAAGCGCTATATAAATAAATGTGACTTTACTTGATTTTATATACCGTAACACCTGGTTCATTTTTTTGACTTCTACCTCATTTTAAAGATGTAATTGTGAACAGTATAGTAACAGTAACAGTATTTGTAAATGTTTGTTTGCAAACATTTTGTTTAGCTTGTTTAGTCTTTTTTTTTAGTTCATTAAACAAAGTTTTAACTGAATTTTGCAGTTGTATTACAGATGTAATGTTTATCAACTGAAGTTTTAAAGGGATAGTTCACCCAAAAATGAAAACCTGCTGTTAATTTACTGACCCTCAGTCCATCCAAGATGTAGGTGACTTTTTCTTTCTTTAAGTCTGTATGTTTAGTCTGTATGAAAAATGTTATAAGTGCAGACTGTTATTAAATAAAAGCTATTATGTGTTGTAATGTGTGTTTTTAGTGATTGAAAGACACCAGTTAATCATTTTTAATAATCTTGTTAAACTACAAAAATATATAAAATGTAATAACTAGTTCCACAGCAAATTCTTATGATGCCCAAATAATAAATCTTAGTTGAGGTAACATATAAAACACATGGAGTAAATGGTTAAATTATAATTGACACAACTTGCTGTAGTTTTCTAAATGTTTGACCAATTTAAACATTTTAGCTAAAAACTAGATAAAACTAGTTCAGTAAAGGTTGAGCCTACAAAATAACTACAAAACAACAACAACAAAATAAGAATTCAGATAACACTTTGAAGAGAGACATTGACTGAACGTAAAATTTCTGCGAATCTAGTTACTAAATAATTAGTTGAAGCTTGATTTTTACAGTGTAGGCTTTAATCAAGAGCCATATAAAACTCGATATGTCATGCGTTGTCTTTCGATAATGATTGAAATCATAGTTTAAACAGCATCGAGTAATTTGGTTCTGAGATTTTCCCGTTTACATGTTTTGAAATGCCCAACCGAGTTTAAAGGCAGGGCGTGTTTTTTGCCATTTCAGAAAGTTTGTCAAGTAAATGAATGGCTAGGGCTACAGCTCGTGAAGTGGTGTGGCGGAAGGAGCCTCTGGATGAGAGCAAGAGAATGCATGATCTCTCTCATTCACTCAGCTGAGACTGCACGAGCGGCACCGGAGTTCGCGAGCACAAGCCACAAGTGCTGTTTTTGGATCTATTTTTTATACTTACGTGATTCATTTCCTTTTCTTGAACAGACCAATGTTGGATATATGTTAAGCCTGCGTGGAATCCCACAACTATCCATAAGAAGGAATGCATCTTTTCCTCGTGAAACTAATTCTTCTGAAATCACTCTTTACTTTGACGCAAGGTACGTTGCATAAGATGCTTTCTTCAGTAGCCGCCAGTCGCAATTTCTATTCTAACATTATGCTTAACATGATTTCTAATAAATAGTCTACGTTTATTTCTGACATTTATTGTACAATTAAACACCTTGTCCGAGAAGAATTCCCTTGTTGCGCACTGATGTCAGTGCTCAGCTTATTCACTTGTTTCAAACGGCATAAAGAGCAGACATGATAAATCGTTTGATATTCTGTAGACTGAACTTTAACTTTGTTACCTGTAACGGTATCACGAAGTATCTATCAAAACTACGTTGGACTAACACTGCTAACTTGTCTCTAGTTTTACTCTTAGTCTCTTACGCAAAATATACATATCCAACTTTTTAGTAGGCATTACAATTTTCGTACGTCGCTCGTAATGATACAGTTTTGAACGCATCCAAATGTGTTTTTGAATCAGTTACACCACATGGCGGTTTCGATACTACAGTTCATACAGTGCAATAGTGTCAAATAGCCTATTGCTCTAGAGCAGTTTGACTGAAGTTTCAACACTTTTGCAGTTAGATGCTACCCAACGTTCATTATGGCAAGCCGTTTGTATTGCTTGCAGCTATTATCTATTTTTATTAAGTAGCCTGCTTATTTGTAAATATTAACAAGTAATGTTAATATAATTTGGCTAAGTAGTGTCTTTTGTAATTTCTTTAGTTACTACTGATAGGTATCTTAACAGTGTCTTAGAAGTAGGCTACCCTATTCATTACATATTAATACTTATTCAGTTGCTTTTAGTCACTTACCAATAGTAACATTTCATTAATTTAATTTTTACCCACAACTATTCACTTCTGACTAATATGCATTCCAACTGTTTCTAGTAGCTACATATATATTCAAGTAGCAGTATATATTCAAGTTTCCCTTGTACTAATCAAACCCATTTATTAGAATTAGTATATTCCAGTTATTACTTGTATTTTTTTATTTTTATAAATCTTCATAGTAAGTCCTGATTAGGCATTGTATGTAACACTTAAAAAGTTATTTAACTAATAAGATAAGAAATAGTTATAGTGGCCAATTAAATATACAGTCACTATAGGAAGTTATACTAGCATATAATGAATAGGTATTAGTGAAAAAAAGATACTAGTCACTTTGGATTGCTTACTTGTAATTAAATAAAAGTACTAGTATAGACAATAAGTAAAAGTAACATAACATATATTAATTGGTTTTAAAGAATAAATGTTAAAACAGCTTGCCATAATACATTCCCCAGGACAGCTTCAGAATGAAGAATTCTCACAGCAGTGTGCTGTCAAGTTCCTCTGTCCACAAACATCACTTTAAGGTGTTAGGAGTCACACTTTCTTTCGGGTTTTTGCCCAGTATCTTACCAACTTTTGCATAGTTTGGAACAAAACTGAAAATGTAAGAATGTGTATTAAATATTCTTATTAATATTTAAAAATTAAGGATGATATACCACCTTTGACAGACAGTATATATGGATCGACTCATGCAGTACTTAATAGAAATGTATAACCCTGTTTCTATGTTTCCAGGCCTGGAATGCTCAGAAAAATGCCAAAATGGTGGTACATGTGAACCTACTGCAGACAGGAGGGGGGAATGCAAGTAAGTAATTGAACTCAGTTACATAAAATTGCAGTTTCTGAACCACATCAATACCCTGTGGAGGAATTTAATACATTGTTTCAGAATTGCACACATCACTGATATGAAATGTCATTGTGATCCGGTTCCAAAAGTTTAAAATTTTCAGCGATGCATTAAAAAACGGTTGTATACCAGAACACAAGCGATCAATTTGAATCCCAACCTTCTAAACAAAAGCAAAGTACGCTTCTCTCCTTGAAGAACGTTTCCTCAGCAAATGAATGACATACACAACCTCTGATGAAGAGGGCCTAGGGCATCACCCACCTCTGGCTGGTCGTGAGTACGGGCCACTTCTCCAGCCCAAGTCTCGGAGACACCCGGAGCCCTAAATCTTATTTCGCTTTTCTTTTATGGAATGACAGCTGGGGTTTGCCAGAAGCTTGGCGACCATTGTACTCCAGTCTAGATTAATTCTGTGTGACTAATCTGTTTGAGGCTTCCCAGAATGCTTGAGACCCCCCCTTGCGCACCCTTCCCCTGCTCGGGTGTTTTGTCCTATTTTGAATGCTCTTTCAATCTCTGTGATTTACATTAGAAGGACAGATGGCAGTAGAGTGTAATTGGACTGGATGTTTTCATAATTGGTAGCATTGCACCATTGGAAAATCAAGAGCAAACAGGTTGCCTCAGCTCGCATAGCATCACATAACTCGCAATTATCTACTGCACCCGAACACGATGGTCGACTGCTTCTTTGCTCTAATTGTGTTGGTCAATTTTCTAAAAGGGTTAACTCTCTTTGGCCCTCTGTACTTTTTACTTCAGCAGTGATGTGAATGCGGGATTGGGTTGCAAGCATTTGGCCATGGTTGCATTGTCTTTCTCCTGCTATCAGTGAGTTTATCAGGGTGGCTATGGAGGAGCACACTGGCAGGGCTCATTTGAAGCGGGATGGTGGCGGCTTTGTTTTTGGTCTCCCTCAGTGGACTGCGAGCACATGGAGCCACGCTGGCGGTGGGCCACATCTTAATTCTGTCTGGCAGCCTCCCTGCCTCAGTCGGGCCACAAAGCCACCATTGTGCCCTATCATACTCAGACTCCTCTAATTAAACATGGAGATACAAGCGAAAGCCGCTCTCCCGCTCAGGATGGCATGTTACTATGTCTAGTACCTTTTATCTATTGTTCAAATGCAACTGGTGGACAAACAAATGCAGACTGGTGGTCCTGCAACATCTGACAAACTTTGGCAAAAAGCGAGTTCGTAGGTCAGTTTTGGCCATGCTGTCCCTCTAATCAAATGGATCCATTGTGAATGCCATCAAATGCTTTATGACATATTTTTCGCTTTTAGTCGCCGCACTGTAAATACTGAAAATGTGCAGTTGTTCTCTTAAAGAGGTACTTCTCCTAAAAATTTTGTTCTGTTGTTATTTATTCCCCCTCATGTTGTTCCAAACCTGTATGACATTTTTTTTTCCTTCTGTGGAGCACAAAAGAAGATATTTTGAGAAATGTCTCAGTGTTTGTTTGTGCGTAAATGAAAGTCAGTGGGGTTTGCACCCCTTTTGACTTTGATTAGAGATTAAATATTCTTCAAAACGTCTTCTTAAAAATGATTGAATGTAGGTACAGTTGATTCAGTCATATTAAATAACATTTATAAATAACATAAGAAGATACACATTATTTTTTAATAATTAATAATAGTATTAGTAATGTTTAAATATGTATTACATAACATTTAACTAGTAGTTAATGGTTTCATAAGAGATACATTTTTTATGTTACCTGACCAAATATTATTAACTGTGCATGCAGGGCTCCTAAAACACGCTTGTTAAACATTAAAATGTTTAGTTCACACCATTTTATCCAGACAAAAGGTAAAGTAAGAAAAAAGTAAAAACAAACACATTAGAAAAAGTGAAAATGTGCAACTTTATTTAATTTTATTACTTTATTATTTTTTTTTTTACCCTAAAATGACTTCTGTTGGTTTGATTTAGTCAGGTTGAATCAGTTTTTTTTACTTTATTAAAAGAAGTTCATTTAAATATAAAGTACATTATATTCATTGACAAAACAATAAAACATTCACATTGCAATAATTTAATGTGCCACATGAAGAGTAAAATCTATGTAGAAACATATAAAGTGTAACTGCAGGTAGATCATTTTAAATCAAGTGTTGTTCAGCTAGTCTTATATTGTTTTGGGAAGATGTGTTGGTTCTACTTGACATTCCATACCAGGAATACCAAACACTCATATCTGGCACTCTGACAGACTTTATTAAAAGAAGTTCATTTAAATATAAAGTACATTATATTCAATATATATTCTATGTAACTGCAGGTAGATCATTTTAAATCAAGTGTTGTTCAGCTAGTCTTATATTGTTTTGGGAAGATTTGTTGGTTCTACTTGACATTCCATACCAGGAATACCAAACACTCATATCTGGCACTCTGACAGGCTCGTAAAGGAGTGAGTGAGTCGTTATCTTTGACGCTTTGGCAAGGCCAGAAGACCAACTGACAGTAATACAAACCAGCCTCCACATCTGAATTCCTTGTATGTATGAGGGACGGCAGATTTGAATCAAAAGGATTAGTGTTCGACAAGGAGATGAGAGATGCAAGACTGGAGGGAGATGAGGAGAAGTTCACATGCGAACTTCAGACCTTCCGACTATGTCTTTGATGGGCGGCTGTTAATGTAATGTGGAAAAAGAGCTCAGTGTCTTCCGATTGGGTCCCAATAGAGTCATAAAGATTTGAATACAGAGCTGCAAAACTGATGTCGGTGGGATAAGCCTTGTTTTAATTCATTACTAACATGTATCCATCTAATTATTCATCTCATACTTAGAGCTTAGTTGCAGTTTCGATCAAGTGTTTGTGGGTTGGAATTATAACATCTTGCCCCCCACCTTGAAAATTATGGACTACAGAAGTCAAGTGTTGCTAAGCATAGACAATGTTTCTGACATCCTCATTTGTAACTATTTTTCAACTAGACTTTTCAAAACTTGCAGTAACATTTTGCCAACATAGCTTCATTATTTTCTATTCGGTTACTGAAGTGAGTCTGTTTCTAACTGGTTACTGAGGTGTTCTAGGTGGCTTTTTATTTGATCATAGATACACTAATATAAATAAACTGTTTCTTATTATTATCAATGTTCAAAACAGTTGCTGCCTAACATTTTTGTGGAAACAGTGCTAAGTTGTTTTTTTTCAAGATTCTCTGATGACTAGAAAGTTAAAAAGAACAGTATTTATTTGAAATGGCTCTTATGCTTATTAAGAACATTATCAATGTTCAAAACAGTTGCTGCCTAACATTTTTGTGGAAACAGTGCTAAGTTGTTTTTTTCAAGATTCTCTGATGACTAGAAAGTTAAAAAGAACAGTATTTATTTGAAATGGCTCTTATGCTTATTAAGAATGCATTTATTTGAACACGTATACAGTAAAAACAGTAATATCGTAAAATATTACAACAATTTAACAGTTTTCTGTTTTAATATATTTTAAAATTATTGTTATTATCAATGTATAAAACAGTTGCTTCTTAATATTTTTGTGGAAACAGTGATACATTCTTTAATAAATAAAAAGTTCAATAGAACAGCATTTATTTGAAGTAGAAATTTTTGTAGCATCGTAAATGTTATTACCATCACTGATCAATTGTTCAGTTTAATGCATACTTGCAGGATGAAAGTATTGCTATATTTTTTTTAAAATTACTTGTTATTGACATAAGCGTTTGCATAATCTCTTATATATTTAAGTCAGTTTATGCAGGATGCATTTTAATTTGCGTTTGTATTAGTACAGCGTGTCACTGTATATTTATGATCCCTAGTTTGTAAATTTGAGCCAAAATGGTTGTAATTCACACCCTGGGCCATGTGTGGTGTTTCTAAAGCAGTAATCCAGAATGACCACTTGATTGTGTGGGACAGTTTCAGTAAATGCTCTGTCGGTTTGCTTTCTAGAGATGAGTTCCTTGCTGTATTTTGATACAGGAAATGGACACCAGTGCCAAAGGAAGAGAAGTTGTAGTCTCTTATCATATCACCGCAGATGCTGAGTTTCCCATTCTTGGCAGCTTTATGGCACAGCTTAATGTCTCGACTGACCAAAGTGACTTGTGTCGGCGAGTTGAAATCTGATTCTGCCCTATTTCTATCAGGAATTCAGCAAACGTTGATTGTCCATTCTGTTATTGCCAGATTGTGTTCTGTATGTACAGCTGGCCAAGTACAAAAAAAAAAAAGCCAGCAAAACACACCAGGCGTGTGTTGTTTTTGTTTGATGCTTTTGACCTAAACCATCTGCCTGTGGAACACAGCATTACAAGTGATCAGTATCAAGGTAAATAATTCACAATGTACAATGGCTGCTACTTACAGCATAATACCCGCTAATGCCTGTGGTTTTTCTATTCAGCCCTGGCAGTGGCAGATGTTTAGAAGTTTCCTCTCACATTGTCACACTGTCAGAGGGGTTGACGAGGATATTTTAATGAATAAATCCTCTTCCTGTTAAGTGTCTGGCATCATTCCACTCAAAAATTACTATTTAGTGCCATGAAGGACATCTGAATAGATTAACCTTCTCTCTAGCCTCATAAAACCACCAGGAGCAACACTCATTAGAAAAGTACTGGGTCCGTTAATAGCTGCTCCCTGTTCCTCAGCGGAACTGTCATTCCCATAGGGTCCCTCAGTACTAGCGACAAATAAACACAGGCGTAATGAACACTAACAGATGTGGGCCTGGAGAATCAGGTCTCCTCTGGTGATTACAGAGAGAGTGCGAAGAGCCCGGGGCCGTTGTTTCATAAAGAACAGACAAGACTGCAAAGACTCCTCAGAGTTAAACTCCCGACTACAGGAAATTAGGGTTTAAAAGAGTAGATTTTGCGTCATTGTCGCACTGCCCAAGGGGACAAAACAGGCCAGTGGTGCAACGACCTTCTTAACAAAACCTAACAACTATCTTACAGGTAACCTCATCACACAAATGACTAATGCTAGCTAATTGCCTTTAGGAATGTTCTGGGCAACTTATTAACTAAGCTCTATTAAAGGCATTCAAGACATAATGCTGACAACCAAAGTAACTAATTTCAGCTTGTTAAATTCACAGCAAAATCACAGTTAGTAAGGTACTTACAATTCAAGTAAACAGGGCACTAAATATTACAATAAACTTAATATTAAATAATAGTTTAAATATAAAACAATAAATATGGTTTAAATGATAGTTTAAAATAAAATTGTTTAAATAATGTACTGATTCTAATAGGACACAGAAGCACCATAAATGTAACATAAAAAGAGTCCATACAGCTTGTGTTGTCTTCTGAAGTCATATGATAGCTTTGCGTTAGAAACAGACCGAAATGTAAATTGTTACCGATAATCTTCCCCTCCAGTGAGCTGTTAACTTGAGAAGCTTTGCAACCGGAGCAGTCTGATTTATGAAAGAATCATTCAGGGCAGTTTTGTGAACTGGATCATGGCTATTTGCATGGCTATGAGCTAGGGCAGACGTTAAGATTTTCTGTGAATAACGTGTGTAATTTTTGTAAAATTGTGCAAAAATTGTATCAACTAAATTACCATCACTTTTGATCAATTTAATGTGTGCTTGCTGGATAAAAGTATTGATTTGTTTAAAAGAAATGGCTCTTATGCTTATGAAAGATGCATTTATTTGATCAAAGATATAGTAAAAACTGTAATATTTTAAAATGTTACTGTTAACATGAGAAGCTCTGCAACCGGGTCTGCAACCATAAATCAGTCCGATTTATGAAAGAATCATTCAGGCCATTTTTTGTGAATAAAGTGTGTAATTTTTGTAAACTTTTGCAAAAATTATATCAACTTCAGATAGACATGGAATTTATTGCATGAGTAGGCCTAACATGGATTAACTTTATATGTTATACATTATACATTTATGGTGTTTTTGTGTCCTTTTTGAATAAAATAAAATGACTTTATATAGAGAAAAACACAGCAGTATCCCCACCCCAATTGTTGGCTTAAATAATAAACATTTAAGCAAGAATTCATGTACGTGCTTTAACAAGAACACTAGCTTCATTTCTAGTTGCCTTACTTTAACTGTGATATTTGCTTTTTGTAAGAATCACTATTAACTAAGAGTTTTCCCTCACTAGACTCCTAATTAGCTACTTATTGATAGGAAGTAAGGCAGTTGTTGTAGTAGTTATGTTTAGGTATTGGGTAGGGTTAAGGGATCTAGAATATGGTCATGCATTAATATGCACTATATAACAGCCAGTATGCTAGTAATATGCATGCTAATAAATAACCAATTAATAGTGAATAGTGTTCCCTAACCTAAAGTGTTACCTTTAATTCTGACAAAAAAATGTATGCAGTTTTTAATTGATGTAGTTAAGTTAAACATATCTACCCCAAAGATAGTAACCACTAACTCTAAATATTAAATCTGCCAATGAAAATAGTGTTGTTGGTTGAAAAGATATGTACTATTACTTTTCCAAGTCATCCAAATACTGATTATTGTCTACCACACAATAAAACAGAAAACGGCACAATTTCTTCAGGAAATGTACAAATCTAGTAGACTGTTGCTCTACTGTTGTCCACTACTATCGTAACAAAATTAACAATTGGTCTAACTTGCATGCTCTATAAAACATTTTCCTCCCTCCTTTGTCCTCCTCCTCCCCCTCCTTTATCAACTCTAACAGTTGACGACTTTGCTACGTTTTTATTTAAAAAAATTAAAACCATCAGTGCACAATTTTCCACACCACAATCAGTCAAACACATCTTACCAGCAAACATACACTCATTCACATCCCTCTCTTCGCTCTCTGAGGCAGAAGTCTCCAAACTCGTCCTTTCTAATCATCCTACTACTTGTCCGCTTGATCCTATTCCATCTCATCTCCTTCAAGCCATTTCTCTTGCAGTTGTAGCTGCACTCACTCACATCATTGACACATCCCTTCACACTGGTGTTTTTCCCTCAACATTTAGACAGGCTTGTTTAACCCCACCTCTTAAGAAACCCACTCTTAACCCCACTCTTTTAGAGAAATACAGACCGGGTTCCCTTCTACCTTTTATTGCAAAAACACTTAAACGAGCTGGGTTCAACCAAGTCTCTGCCTTTCTCACACAGAACAACCTCCTCAACAGCAACCAGTCTGGTTTCAGAAGTGGACATTCAACCGAGACTGCCTTGCTCTCAGTTGTTGAAGCCCTAAGACTGGCAAGAGCAGATTCCAAATCTTCAATACTTATGTTGCTGGATCTGTCCGCTGCTTTTGACACGGTTAACCACCAGATCCTCCTGTCAACCCTATTGGCAAAGGGCATCTCAGGAACTGCACTCCAGTGATTTGAGTCTTACCTCTCAGATAGGTCCTTCAAGGTATCTTGGAGAGGTGAGGTGTCCAAGTCGCAACGTCTAACTACTGGGGTGCCTCAGGGCTCAGTTCTTGGACCACTTCTCTTCTCTGTCTACATGGCATCACTAGGTTCTGTCATTCAGAAACATGGCTTTTCATATCACTGCTATGCTGATGATACTCAACTCTACCTCTCCAGGGCTCGCCTAATCGCTAGCCCGACGTCCAGGGCTATTGTGTTTTCCAGTCGGGCTACCAAAATATATCACCGCCCTGCCCGACGGGCTATCTTGAATAGTGATATAAAATTCCTTACTTGATTCGCATTGTTCACTCGCTTGTAGGGGTGAAACGGATCATAGTTGATCGTTTGCACTTGTTTCTAAATCTTGCCGATTTAAACATTCAAGCGTTTTTAAACATTTGCGCGCATTTGCAGCTAGTGCACTGGTTTCTGCACGCACTCATTCAAAGCGTGCACAGAGAGCCGTGTTTCAAACTATTTCAAAAAAAAATTTGCACATCCTTGCTTCTGAATGACTACATACACACAAAATTATCTCAAAATAATTGTCTCTGCAAGTATTCTCGTAAACACAGTCGGTTATGTCTTAAATTAACATAAACAGTGGAGAAAGAAATCTCCTGTGCATCATTATATTAGATACGTGCATTCGGTCTTAAAGGGGCAGCAGCCTATAAACACCTGCTGTTCCATTAGTGTCACCTGCTGTCAGAGAGTGACATTTGCATCTCATTCACAAAGCTAAAATCAGACCAATCTGTATTTGCTTCAAATTGTGAAATTATACAATCCAAATAACATGTATTTAGCATCTTTTTTGGATAGCTACCAAAACCTGAAGAATGCCTGCCCGAAGTGTTACCAGGGATTTTTAAATTTTGCGAGCCCATGTTCTTATTCCATCCTGATGATCCGGCGATAGCTGCTCGCATCTCAGCTTGTCTAACAGACATTTCTTGCTGGATGAAGGACCATCACCTTCAGCTCAACCTTGCCAAGACAGAACTGCTTTTGGTTCCAGCAAACCCATTGCTCCATCACAATTTCACCATCCAGTTAGGCACATCAACCATAACTCCTTCAAAAACAGCCAGAAACCTTGGAGTTATGATTGATGATCAGCTGAATTTCTCAGACCACATTGCTAAAACTGCCCGGTCCTGCAGATTCGCTTTATTCAACATCAAGAAGATCAGGCCCTTTCTTTCGGAACATGCTTCACAACTCCTTGTTCAAGCTCTTGTTCTGTCCAGGCTGGACTATTGCAATGCTCTCTTGGCAGGTCTTCTAGCCAGTTCTATCAAACCTTTACAATTAAACCAAAACGCGGCAGCAAGATTAATTTTTAATGAGCCGAAAAGAGTGCACGTCACACCTCTTTTGATCAATTTGCACTGGCTACCAGTAGCTGCTCGCATAAAATTCAAGACATTAATGTTTGCCTACAAAACCACCACTGGCTCTGCACCCTTTTACCTAAATTAATTACTTCAGACTTATGTGCCTCTAAAAAAAAGCTTGAGTTCTGCAAGTGAACGTCGCTTTATTGTGCATCACAAAGAGACACAAAATCACTTTCACGGACTTTTAAAGTAAATGTTCCCTCCTGGTGGAATGACCTGCCCAACTCAATCCAAGTCCTTAGCCATCTTCAAGAATCGGCTAAAACACATCTCTTCCATCTTTATTTGACCCTCTAACTCTAGCACTCTCTATTCTAATCTATTCTTTATAAAAAAATATTTTTTTTAAAACTTGCCCCTTTTAGACTTGCACTCTATTTATTTACTAACTGTTTGTTTTCTTTAAAAAAACAAAACAAAAAAACAACTAACACTAGCTTCTCTAATCTTGTTGTATTCTATTTGTTTTCTTTTTATTTATTATACAATTATAATTCT
>NW_015505633.1:47692-88704 GCF_001515645.1 Sinocyclocheilus grahami
ACGGAAGCAAGATTAATTTTTAACGAGCCGAAAAGAATGCACGTCACACCTCTGTTTATCAGTTTGCACTGGCTACCAATAGCTGCTCGCAAGGCATTGATGTTTGCCTACAAAACCACCACTGGCTCTGCACCCTTTTACCTAAATTAATTACTTCAGACTTATGTGCCTCTAAAAGCTTGAATTCTGCAAGTGAACGTCGCTTTATTGTGCATCACAAAGAGACACAAAATCACTTTCACGGACTTTTAAAGTAAATGTTCCCTCCTGGTGGAATGACCTGCCCAACTCAATCCAAGTCCTTAGCCATCTTCAAGAATCGGCTAAAACACATCTCTTCCATCTTTATTTGACCCTCTAACTCTAGCACTCTCTATTCTAATCTATTCTTTATAAAAAAATATTTTTTTTAAAACTTGCCCCTTTTAGACTTGCACTCTATTTATTTACTAACTGTTTGTTTTCTTTAAAAAAACAAAACAAAAAAACAACTAACACTAGCTTCTCTAATCTTGTTGTATTCTATTTGTTTTCTTTTTATTTATTATACAATTAACAAAAGCAAAAAAAGGCCTCTAACACTAGCTTGCTCTATTTTTTTATTCTATCTGTTTTCTTTTTATTTATTATATAGTTAAAAAAAAAACTTGCTACGTGTACTGCGTTAAGCTAACTGAGACCTGTTATAGCACTTGCATATCATTGCTCTTTTGTTGATTTTGATTGCTTCCTAACATATTGGCTGTTTATTAGTACTAATAAAACTGGATAGGTCTAGACTAAAATGTACTGTACATAGTTATGTCATGCAGTTTCAAAAATTACAGATTGTTACTGTATATTGTCTATTCCAATAAATAAAATAATATTTGGTAATTTTGAGCTTATTTTGCACCATAGTATGGTTACTGATTTCTGATTATGCCTGAAAACAGATATTTAAATTTAGATATTTTGCGTATATGAATGAAAAATAAAACACTGTTAATTTTAAAGTTAATTTAAGCATCACAACATTATAATGTACAGTATAAAAAATGGATATTCAGGTTTTTAATTTACTAAAGATTATGTTCAGCCGTGTTTTACTAGATTAACTTTAATGTTGCTGCTAACTAATGCTCACTTAATATAAAAATAGGGAAATTAATTAAATATCCAATAACCCAATACTCATAAATTAAAATAATCTATTTAATACTGTCTGATAACCAATATATTGTACCAATACTAATACTGATTGCGTATATTTCTGAGTAATTTACTGAATGTAAAATAAGTGGTATAGTTTAATTTCAGCAATGTTGTCTCATTGGCCTTCACAAAAACATTGTTTATGTAAAATATTATATATTTCACAGACACTACAGTTCTATTATGAACGTTTGAACTGTGGTGTATATATATTTTATATAATATGTAAAATATTATAATCTAAGTAGTTTGCAAATAGATATCGACACAGGCCATTAAAGAACCCTTTGTAACTTTTAAAAGCAGGAAAGGGAGTTGGTTTCAGCCAAGTGCTGAGGTGTATGATTCAAAAATGACCTCATCATCCAGATTTACCAGGAACTGCTGAAGATGAGATGAGAGGAGAAGGTGGGAGACAGTGAAAGGCAAACGTGGAGGAGTGTGACTACAGCTCTAGCCCAGCCAAATAGGAAGGAAGTGAAGAGGAGACTGGAAGATTAAAAAGGGAGGCCATGATAAGAACCAGAGGGATAGAGAGGTGACCGAGGGAAGGGAGGGGAAAGAAGAGGAAGTTTAACAGCTGAATGCACACTCAGAGGGGTTAGAGGCACCCAGACTGCGGTCAGCTCTGCTCTGAATGGCGGCAGGAACAATGGGCCTTCTCATGGAGCCTGTCTGCTCTGCTCTGTGGTGGGCAAACCATTCAACTGCCTGCTGCCTTGGCCCTCTTATTCTCTTTGGGAAAGTGTGAGGGGAGTTTATGAGTAGGGAGTCGGGTGCACTGTGACCAGCAGCTGCTGCTCCCTCATTAGCATGCGCACCTGCTCCCTGAGGCCTTTCTGGAAGGCCGACACAGGCCCTCATAACTGCACACAGTGATGTCTTGTCTGGGTTAAATCAGCCTAATTTTTCTGTATTGAAGGGGTGATATCGTCTTTTTTTTTTTTAAGTTTTGGATACAAGAGCATGATAAACTAACCAACTACAACCAAATACATAACTTCCTCTCTAGTCCAAAAAACATTTATTGCAACCAAGCTGTAAAAGACTTGGAGAAAAATAACAGTATCGTGAGAAAACTATTAAGATATGTCCATATAAGTTCATTCTGCTGTTCCTGGCTGTTTGGCACCTGCTGCTCTGCATTTCCTTCTGAGAGAAGTTAGAAATGAAAGAAGTTAGAAAGTTTATTTTAACAATGTCCCTGATCATTTCAATCTGACTTTCAGCAGCACATTCAGCACACGCCGAATCTGTCATTTTGCAAAGAGGCTGTATTGGAAGGATGGGGACGTCAAACGCAATCAGATTCCAAAAATTAAGTACTTGTTAATGGATTACATTACATTGTAAAATGCTTCTAATTATATTACAGTTACTTATTTATAGATTACATGATTACATTCATACGTTATTTTATTCAAAAATATTCTCTTGAAAACCTCTCAAGATTTTAAGAACATTTGCATGTTTACGGTAAACTGATATCAGTTAATGGTCATGCTGACATGCAGGTCAACAAGTAAAATATTTCTGTTTATAATGTTCAAGTATTGTTTTTATTTTAAAAGTATTTACTTTTTAAGTTTACATTTTTATGATTTTTTAAAAATGCTTTTCATTAAATCCCAAACCCCAAACTACAGTTTAAATATATATATATTTTTTCGATAATCATTCTAATCTAGATGTACAGTATGTCACAGTACGGAAGAAAGGATTTGTTGCTGCTTACATTTCAGCGCAACTTTAAAGTCATAGCAGCAAACAACAGACTATTTAATACTCAGGGTCAAGTGGAAATCAAAAATAGGCAAGTTGCTGGTGCAAAACAATTAATAAATGGACCCCAGTCAAGGGAATAAAACAATAAAAATGTACGCTATGACCCGTTAAATAGAACATTTAATAGCATTTCTGGCTGTTCCACAGGCTGGAAACCTTCTCTTCTATGGAAATCTTTTACAATGTCAAGATTGATGACACTTACAGAACTTCAGAGTTTGTTGTGGTGCTAGTGATGCATAAGATGTTTGTGTTGTTTGTGTAATAATCACAAAAACCTAAACGAACTTTTTTCGATAATCATTCTAATCTAGATGTACGGAAGAAAGGATTTGTTGCTGCTTACATTTCAGCGCAACTTTAAAGTCATAGCAGCAAACAACAGACTATTTAATATTCAGGGTCAAGTGGAAATCAAAAATAGGCAAGTTGCTGGTGCAAAACAATTAATAAATGGACCCCAGTCAAGGGAATAAAACAATAAAAATGTACGCTATGACCCGTTAAATAGAACATTTAATAGCATTTCTGGCTGTTCCACAGGCTGGAAACCTTCTCTTCTATGGAAATCTTTTACAATGTCAAGATTGATGACACTTACAGAACTTCAGAGTTTGTTGTGGTGCTAGTGATGCATAAGATGTTTGTGTTGTTTGTGTAATAATCACAAAAACCTAAACGAACCTCCAGAAATGTGCCGGACTGGCCATAGGACAATGGGAGGAAAGGTAGCATTGTGGGCAGCAGTGCAGTTCCCACCGTGCACTTAATGGTTTTGTCGTGCATGGTTCTCAGTCCCCTGTGTTTTCTTTTCTTGGTTGAAGTTATTGGCCATCCTAATCCTGGGGGAGACACAGTAAAAACAACCAACCCACTGAGGGGGGCCCTGTTTGGATCAGAAAACAGTGCGCTGGGAATGTGTTGAGATATTCCGGCTGCCCCCCGAGGCCAAAAACATGGCTTCGGTATTCCAGAGGCTCTGGATGGCTTTAGCTTTTTGCAAAAGGTTTTTTCAGCATAGTCATGCCGAGGGAGGGCCCCTTTTGTGTCGCCGAGTAAAATCGGCAAAAGATTACTTTCAAACCAACCCAGGAAAAACCTGTTATGAAGTCTGTATGGCTCTTTTACAGAGTTTTTGCTGTGCCGTCTCTGTATTCCCAAGGTCCTGATTGATGCTGCGGAGACTCTGTACTTTAGAAGAATAGCAGGCATTGAGGTGGAGGAAGAAAGCTTTGAAGTCCTGATAATGTTAGGCCTGGGTTCAAAGACCCTTGTATAGACACAGCCTTGTCTTTGGAGTGAATGAATTCAGATTCATTCAGAAAGGCTGAGGTGCTCGTTTTTTCTCCTAAGAGCCGCTGATGGATGGCTGACTTTCATAAATCCGTTTGAAACAGGATTACACCTGTGAAGCACAACCTCAATCTGTGAGAAAACCTTAAACATTTAAAAAGCACCTCCAATTCTCACTATTAACTAGTTGCTTATTAGCATGCCTATTATTAACATATTGGCTGTTTATTAGTACTAATAAAGCACATATGATCATATTCTACATCCCTAATCTTACCCAATACCTAAACTTAAAAACCACCTTACTAACTATTAATAAGCAGCAAATTAGAAGTTTACTGAGGCAAAAGTCATAGTTACTGGTTTATTAATAGTGAGAATTGGACCTTAAAATAAAGTGCGACCGCACAATCTTTTTACATTTTGTATTTCTTTGCTGTGTATGTCTGGATTTCTCAGGCATACATTATATGTTAGTATGCATGATATTAAAATTCTGGCCAATACAGGTAAGGTGATAATGAATTTTTATGTCTGATAATGATAACTGATAAATGGCCAATATTAAAATTACATACTAGTTTATCTAAATAATTTAAAGATAAAATACATACATATATATATATTATAGATAACTGTAATAGATAACTGATATGTTACCTATATTACATATTTGTTATTATATGATGGTTCAGTTGCGGACTAAATAATTTTGCTATAGTTGTAAACCTATAAAGCCAGTGAGGCCGTTCATACTCACTGAGGTTTTTTGCATTCCACTGTGCTGCTGTTCCATTATTTCTCTATGTAAACATGCTCTGTATTGACATGTTTGACTGTTCAATTTGTGACAGTAACTCGCACGTGACAGCTATGTTAACAGTGCTCAAGGTAAAATAAGTTAAACTTTAAAAATGTGTCCCTAGACCTTGTTTTCCCATTCCATTACCCTCTGTCTCAAGATCTCGAACGCGTTCAGTGTTAAAAGCTGTTTTGTGTAATAGTTTTGGCATTAAAATGCTTACTCCTAAACCAGATTTTTATGCAAATATTAACAAGCTGTTTGTAGGCTGATTTCTACAAAAAAATAAAAGACTTACACTTTATCAATTTGTACGAGCAACAAATCTGACACAGTAACATTACTAG
This sequence comes from Sinocyclocheilus grahami, assembly GCF_001515645.1. NCBI lineage: Eukaryota > Metazoa > Chordata > Actinopteri > Cypriniformes > Cyprinidae > Sinocyclocheilus > Sinocyclocheilus grahami. Next base: position 53,114 of record NW_015505633.1, read on the forward strand.
TTACTGTTTGTTAAGAGAAGTTTAAAAAACGTAATTATAATGCAGTGGTTTCATTACAGTCCAGTTACATCGATTTATACTGACATTTTATCCTGTGCAAGGCTAATGCCATTGAAAGTGGCTTTATGACTATGAAGCGTAAATCATATACTGAGTGCAGTATATATAGTACTAATTCTCCCTGTGCTTGCTTTCCACTCTACAGGTGTCCTGAGCCGTTTGCCGGCACAGCGTGCCAGTTCCGCAACCCTTGCTTCCAGTCCCCGTGCAGAAATGGCGGCGTGTGCCGTTTGATTACTTTTGTCAATAAGGTGGACTTTGTGTGCAACTGCAGCCTGGGCTACACGGACCGACTGTGTCTCACTCCCACCAATAATGTGTGCCTTAGCTCCCCATGTCGAAATGGAGGCATGTGTGAACTCACCAGCATCCACAGTTACAAGTGTAAATGCCCACCAGGCTGGTCAGGTAAGACCACAATCCAGTTAGAAACTATGTATATGAGGAGTATGAACTAACATCTCAAATCCAGACAGTGGTGAGCATATTCTGATCGTAAACATTCTTTATCACTAGGTAAAAACTGCCATCAAGCTGATCCTTGCGCCTCAAATCCATGTGCCAATGGCGGTAAATGTAGTCCCTTTGATTCAGACTACATCTGCCACTGCACGCCCTTCTTCTCAGGTCAAACCTGCAAACAAGACGTCAATGAGTGTGCCCAGAGTCCCTCTCCTTGCAAGAATGGTGGCGTGTGTGAGAATGAGGTGGGCACGTATCGCTGCAACTGCCCTGCAGAGTACACTGGGAGACAATGCGAGACCCTCTATCAGCCCTGTAACCCTTCACCATGCTACCACGGAGGAACCTGCGTACAGAAGGGAGAGACGAACTATGAGTGCTCCTGTTTGCCAGGTAGGCATCCTTAACCTGTTAACCTGCATGAGGACTCTGGCGTCCTAAAGGTTTCTTTGTTTTCATGAGTTCAAAGTTACTGTTCACCGCTATACAGTAAAACAATTACCATTACCAATAAACACCATAACTGTTAACATTTGTTACACTGAACTATGCTGAACTAAGTCTGTCTTGTATAAAATACTGTATTTGTATTTATATACAGACACACACACACACACACATATATACTGTATATATATATATATATAAATACATGTGTATGTGTAAGTACAGTATATATATATATATATATATATATATATATATATACACACACACACACACACACACATACGATTAATCGCAGACAATCATGCGATTAATCGCGATTAAAAAAATGTAATTGTTGCCCAGCACTAATATATATATATATATCATACAGTAAGTGGGGGAAAAATTGATTCACCTAACTATCGTGATTCTTTTTAAAACAATTTAGATATATATACACATACACAACATAAAACTAAGCACTAAAATATCTGGCAATACAATACAATTACAGAATTATAAATAAAATCACAATAGTTTCATCGATTGAAATGGACAGATTGAACTGATTTTTGGAAATGAATAAAACCTACCAAATCTAAAACAGTTTGGATCGAGACAAAAAGTAGTCATGAAAAACGTTCAAATTATATATACACACACACACACACACATACGATTAATCGCAGACAATCATGCGATTAATCGCGATTAAAAAAAATGTAATTGTTGCCCAGCACTAATATATATATATATCATACAGTAAGTGGGGGAAAAATTGATTCACCTAACTATCGTGATTCTTTTTAAAACAATTTAGATATATATACACATACACAACATAAAACTAAGCACTAAAATATCTGGCAATACAATACAATTACAGAATTATAAATAAAATCACAATAGTTTCATCGATTGAAATGGACAGATTGAACTGATTTTTGGAAATGAATAAAACCTACCAAATCTAAAACAGTTTGGATCGAGACAAAAAGTAGTCATGAAAAACGTTCAAATCAACACAATATTCACAATGTTGCCTGTTGCCATAATTTAGCCAGCTAAATCAGCATGAATATGTGGATATTTGATATATTGCCTAGGTCTGAAGCTTATGTGATTATGTACTTTGCTGACTTGTTCAAACATATACCCTTTCCTGACTTAAGAGCTGTTTAGCATGCTAACATTCAAAGACTTGTCTTAAATACCCCTCATGATTATGGGGTCTATGAATCTTTTTAATCATGATGAGGGCTTTAACTGACATTAGTTACGTAAAAAATGAGTTCATTAAATGACGGATCAATGGCAGCCTCTTAACTTTGATCACTCAGAGGAAATCCACCTGGCTTATTTTGACTCACAAGTGTCCTGTTGACGACATCGGTTCCAGCAGTAAGACAAATTATATCGGCCCTCTATCCGGGTCAACACTGAATGTAGAGATTTCAGATGAGCTCAGTGAGTTTGCAATAACAACGCAGTATCAGTGTTTCCCACAACTTTGGAACATGGGATAGGCTACCTCTCCCAGAATGCCCTTCTCACAGCCTCATTTAATCCCAGCCTAGTCATAGTATCTGCGCTCCCGCTGCAGCTCTGTCTGCATGTGTGTGTGTGAACAGACCGGCAGGAAAATATTTGCGCTTATCATGAGGAAATGTCTGAACGACAACATCCTTATGCTGGTGTCCCTGGGTTAGAGTCAGTGTTGGGAGAATGAAAATGCGTGTCTGTGTGTTCGCCTCTCATCACTATTCCTTTGACCCAAGTGGATCTCATATAATGCCAGACAACATAACCTAAACCTCTGCATTGAGGAAACATCACTAAAGGGATTTCTTTCTCTTGTATTCCATGCATTCATGGGCTTTGAAGGATGAGTTCATAATATATGATGTGATCAGTTATGAAATATACCATAACTTCACTTTTTGGAGTTAAATTGTAGGAAATTGTGGTTAGAGTCAGTTGAGTCGTTGTCGTTGGTGCCTCTAACAGAATCCTGGTACTGCCAGACTTCTCAGAAAAGAAAGACTGTTGACCGCAACAAAAGTAACGACTGTTTTAAAATGTTTCACAACATTTTATCCCTCTGTTTATACCGGGAAACAATTGAATTTGCATGTTTGTGTTAAAGGATCTGTACTGTGCAATCTGATATAAATATTTAGTTTACTTTTAGTTACTTTAGTTACTTTGTGAAGAAACATGAATTCTGTCAGCAAACAGTTGCTCAAATATTTATCCATGTCCAGAAAATGTGATATTGTGGGTTATGTATTAAGTGCTGATTTTTTTTATTTCACACTGCTCAAAAGATACAGGATATGTTTATGTTTTTTGGATGATAGTGTGAACAGCAAAAATCTGAAATTTGTGGAAATACATTGGAAAGGTACACTACAATTCAAAGTTTAAAATCATGAAGCTTTTCAAATATGTTTTTGAAAGTAAGGCTATATTTATTTGATCAATAAGTTTTCTTTTTCAGTATATTTTATTGAAAAAAAGCTGAAAAGCTGAAAAAAAAGCAAAGCTGAATTTTCAGCAGTTATTAATATTCAGTTATTCAGTGTCACATGACCCTTCAGAAATTATTTTATTATGCTGTTTTGGTGCTTTTCTTATTATTATTATCAATGTTATCAACAGTTGTGCTGCTTAATATTTTTGGGAACTGTGAGCCATTTCTTTCAGTATTCTTTGATAGATTTTGAATTTGATTTGAATAGAAAGTTCTAAGGAACAACATTTATTTGAAATAGAAATCTTTTGTAACAATGTAAAAGTCTTTACTGTCACTTTTGATAAATTAATGCATTCTTCCTGAATAAAAGTATTAATTTCGTAAAATAAAAATGAATTTTACTTCATAAAATGAAACTTTTGAATAATATTGTATTTAGTTCAGTTTTTAGTTGACTTTTTAAGAAATGTTTACTGAAATTGCTTATTTCTTTTCAGGCTTCAGTGGTCAGAACTGCGAAGAGAACATTGATGACTGTCCAGACCATCGTTGCCTTAATGGAGGAACCTGTGTGGATGGAGTGAACACCTATAATTGCCAATGCAAGCCAGAGTGGACAGGTATCAATTGCCTACTCACACCCCACATTTCACTTACAGATACAAAGAAAAAAAATGGAATCAGTAAGACTAACTAGACTTCAATAAGTAAAATTTATTTTGGCATTTCATCTGTGTCTGGAAAATAAATGTGTGTGTGTATATATATATATATTAATTCCTCAGGTCAGTTCTGTACCGAAGACGTCAATGAGTGTGATTTGATGCCCAATTCCTGCCAGAATGGTGGTACATGCTTGAACACACAGGGTGGATACAACTGTGTGTGTGTAAACGGCTGGACAGGGGACGACTGCAGCGAAAACATCGATGACTGTGCAGATGCAGCCTGCCACACAGGAGCCACATGCCATGATCGGGTGGCCTCCTTCCTCTGTGAATGCCCTCATGGGCGCACAGGTGTGCACCTTTTTTCTTCTTCTCATGAATCATGCATCATGGTTTGAAACACTCATTCTGTTATTTGAGCATTAGTTTTTTTGTGAGTTTTGAGCAAATCCACTGAAGAAAATCTCCCATTTTCTACTGGAGCAGAAAGTTGGGATGGGGCATATTAATTTGCTTGTTCTGCTAATTAATCTGCTAAAATGTATTTATTTTTTAGGAGTACACTTTTTAGGAGAGCTAAGTGGCATAAACATCTATTTTGATTTCATAAGGTCTATAAAATCTGCCTTACTGTTTAAAAAGGAGATGTTCAATAAGGTTTAATCTCATAAATTGCTGCACAAGTTAATTCTCACTGTGTGTCTCTGTGTTTTAGGTCTGCTGTGTCACCTGAATGATGCTTGCATTAGTAACCCATGCCAGAAAGGCTCCAACTGTGACACCAATCCAGTCAACGGCAAGGCCATCTGTACCTGTCCTCTGGGTTACGTTGGCCCATCCTGTGACCAAGACGTTGATGAATGTTCGCTGGGTAAGGGATGGCTGTATTGTATTGAATACATAAATACAAACTGATGGTGCTTGATAAGCACACTAGTCATGTTTAAAAATGTAGCTATTACAATAGAATATTTTAATTGTAAATGTTTAAAGGGTGTTTTTTCCCCCCTTTTAGGTGCAAACCCTTGCGAACATGCTGGAAAGTGTATAAACACAAAAGGTTCCTTTCAGTGTAAATGTCTGCGGGGATATTTGGGAGCTCGATGTGAACTCGACATAAACGAATGCATGTCCAACCCATGCCATAATGACGCTACCTGTTTGGATCAAATCGGAGGCTTCCATTGCATCTGTATGCCAGGTAACCAAAAGATCTGCAGCACTTGGTTTAAATGCTCTCTATATATTACCCCCATACTGGTGATGTCATTACCTCACATGACCAATCTGTGATCCAATAAATTGCTTCTTTTGGCAGTAACACTAATGATACTGATGCCTGACTACATGCAATTAATATTTTCTGTTTATTGCACACAAAAGAAGCACTAAAAGCATTGTTAAGACATGCTGAATTTTCTTGCTAAGTCTGGAGCTTACTCCCCTATGTTAATTGGCAGGGTACGAGGGAGTCTTCTGTCAGATAAATACTGATGAGTGCGCCAGCATGCCCTGCCTCAACAATGGGAAGTGCATCGACAAGATCAACAACTACCAGTGCGAGTGCCCCACAGGTGAGCGTGCAGGGGTCAATCACCTCCCAGGACAGAACAGAGTGGAGAACACTAATCCCTGCCCTGAGGCAGGCTTACACAGCCCTGGCTAAAATGCTTCAAATAATCCATATGAAAGCTTCTGGAAAGTTAAAATTTCAGACAGTTTTTGCTTGAGTAAGATAAATACAGCAAAAACGTATTTGTGTTTTTAATCAAAATAATATTTTTTCTACTGCACGAATTTTTTGTTAAGAAATTCTAAATATATTTTAATACATATTCAAATGTTTATTAGTAGTGATCTAACATTTTTATTGTAAGAATACTTTTTGCCCCTACTTTGATCCTTTGTCCAGTTCCAATGACGTGAAACTAATTTTGTTGAAAATGTAGGTTTGTGAAAGGCTCTTCTTATTGAAAAACAGCACATTTAGGATGCAGAGGAATTCATGCATAAATGAAGGAGGATAGAGCGGAGGTACAATATTAGGCATGATGAGGATGTGTAAGGAGAGGGGCCTACGGGGACCCCCAAGAGGTGTAAAGGAGTTTTGGGAGATAGCTGAAGAAGTGGAAGCTAGGCCCCCTTCACTGTTTCAGATGGAAATCAGAGCTCCTTTTCAGCATGCGGCGCAGGGATCCTTTTCAGTTGTGTACACACTGAATCCATAGCAACCACAATGGGCGCTTTTTAAAATGTGGCATTTTAGAGGCTCGGAAGAAATTCCTGTTCTGAAGATGCATGGGACACTACTTGATTACAGATGCCAGGGGGTCTCAGGGAATGGCATAAGCAAGTTTGGAATTTGTTATCAGGATTATCACTGTAATAATACAAGATGTGATGATCAGACTTGATGATAAAAAGGACAGAAAAATCCCATAGATTTACACTAAAGCCATATCTAGAGACCAGAATGTCATAGAGTCTGAAGGTAGGCTACGAAGATTAACACACAGCACCTTAAGAACTGCATACCAACAATTTTGTTTTAGTGTTGCTTTAAATACAGAGTTCTGGCATGAAACTCTAGATGGCGCAGTCCGATAGGTCTAATTCAGTCTGACCTAATGACATCATTATCACATGGCACAGCTGATTGGTTCTCTCCTGTATCGGTAGCCAATGAGCTCGCTGCTCAACATTCAAATATATGATTAGTGCTTGCTGTAGCAGTTGCAGCTTGCTTCAGAAACCCTCCACCTTCCCCAGCTCCACCTGTATAGATCTTCTACGAGGTGATTCATGTATGCTATATGGGGGTTATTTCATGTATGTTATATTTGCAGCAGCAATACTTCTTACATGCTCATAGCAGCATGTTGTGGATTTATTGGCAGTAACAAGTCTCGGTACTTGCTCTGCTGCAGCAGCAGCAGCATAGCAGATCTATTCCGCCAAGACCAAATACATTAACATAATCATGTACATTACCATGCCAATCCCTCCAAGAGTTGTCATGACAGAACTATGATAAATGTCCAATAAATCTCCACACTGATGGATTTGTAGCCCTTAATGTGTTCAGACTGTATATTTGAACAGCAGACATCTTTAGCGAGGGATTAAAATAACTGAGGGAGAAAGCACAAATGTTGGGGGTTCCTGAGCAATGGGGTTGCTGAATAGCATGAGGTCAGGGGTTGCGTGGGGCACTTTTGGTGAGACAGACTCAGAGAGGGGGGCAAAGGCTGGATGGGAGAATGCACATTGTGATGGAAAACTTCTACGGGACAAAGGAGGCAACCGGCATGGCTTGGTGTGCCACTGAATAGACAGTTCCTCTTTGTCTGGTGCCCTTGGTCAGGAGGCCTTGGAAGTTGTTTACCGCCATTTTACACCCTTCTCCCCCTCTCACTGTGATGGTTTGTTGAAAAGCAGCTTGAAAACCTGAGAGAAAGGGGGAAAGCTTACAGCCGAGTATTAATGAACGCTGGCCATGTTGTATACGAGTGTGGAGGAAGTGGGTGCAAACCAGAGGAATCTTTGTATTGACCTTCCTCCCCTTTCCTCTCGTCTCCCTCTCAGGATTCTCGGGGAGTCAGTGCCAGTTCGACATCGATGAGTGCGCTAGCACCCCCTGTAAAAATGGGGCCAAGTGTATCGATGGGCCCAACATGTACACCTGCCAGTGCGCTGAAGGTATGAAGACGCCGTCTGCTTGATTCAGCTTTAAAAAAGTCATAAAAATACATAAAACATATTTCTGTTGTGATTATACATTTTTACAGCTCTAAAATATTTATTTGGCTATAAATGTATCTCTGAGTCATGGAAAAACATGGAAATTCCAGGGCATAAATGTGAGGAAATGTGTGTCATAATAAATAGAATAAATTAATATGTTTTCCTTTTTAGGATACACAGGGCAGCATTGTGAAACAGATGTAGATGAGTGTCTATCCAACCCGTGTCACTATGGCACTTGTAAAGACGGCCTGGCGTCCTTCACCTGCATGTGCCGTGCTGGTTTTACAGGCCGTCTGTGTGAGATCAACATTAATGAGTGTCTCAGTCAGCCGTGCCAAAATGGAGGCACCTGCCAGGACCGTGAGAATGCCTACTTATGCATCTGCCCTAAAGGAACCGCAGGTGCCACTTTTACTGTAATGGTCAAAAATGTGAACTCCTGCTTGTCAAAAGCTCTATTCTAAGTTCTATTTTGTGTTAACAGGTGCTAACTGTGAGGTTAACCTAGACGACTGTCAAAGCAATCCCTGTGATTTTGGAAGATGCATTGACAAGATAAATGGTTACGAGTGTGTCTGTGAACCGGGATACACAGGTGAGTGGTCTTAGATCGTGTGCTTCATACGTCGATAAACAGCAGCTGCGCTGAAATATAAAATAGTCTCATCATTTGAAATGAGAATTCAATTGGATAGTTCGCCCAGCAAAGAAAATATGGTCATTATTTCCTCACCCTCTTGTCATTCCAAACCCATATGCTGTTCAGTTTTCAAGATCTTAACAAGACAAAAATCTTTACAAATATCTTTTCCATACAACAGTTAATAGTTTCCATGAGCTGTCAAGCTTCAAAAAGGTCTATAAAATATAAAAGGGCCATAAAAATTGTGAACAAACAACACTGAAAACAGACTGAAATTTGCATCATTATTCATTGATAATATTTTGTGTGTGTTCTGTGTATGTGGGTTTTCTACCTAAATAGCTATTGATTACAAGTACATAGTAGATCTTTTACTTTACAATTAAATAAAAAGATAAATGTGTAAAACTGCTAATTCTGATGTTCGTTTTTACTACTAAGAGAGAGAAAAAAACTAGAAAAAACTATTTTCATATATACAGCAATATACAGTAATTGTGCCCATTTTTATTTTTTTAAATCAGTTAATCACAAACCCCACCCTGCAAGCTATTTTTATTGATCAGCTCAGTCACCTGTCAAGAAAAGCTCAGAATTTATGGATTGAGGTAAGAGTTCAGAAAAGTCACATATGTATCTGATCGGGACAGTCATGCTGTCTATCAGGATTTGCTACCAACTCTACACTCATGTTAAGTTTAGGGTTAAGGGTAAGTATTTTTTTCAGGGTTAAGGGTAAGCAATAAACACCATTACTATGTATTGTGCTTAACTGGTTTAGCCACTAAAATAGGTGTCCTGAGAAATTCTCTAGACTCTATAAGTAAAATTGTTAGGGCAGCTGCCTATGTCTTGGGAGGTCATGGCTTTGGAGAGTGGATGTGTGGTCTAGCATGAAGTCTTGCATAGGTTAGCAAATGGAGAGGTTTTCTAAAGTTATTTGTGCACAATTTCTTGTACTCCTACGCGTATAATCTAGTATTTCATAAGAGATCTAAACAATGTCTCAAACTGTGCTCTGATTTGCCAAGATAACTGTTTTCAATATGAACTCAAACATAATTTTTTTCCCAAGACTAAACTAACCACATTCGCTGTGTAACTCTTACTGCATGTCAACAAGTCTTATTTTTTAGATTTTTAATAGAGACATCTGGGACAAAGTTGATACTTAAAAAGGTGCAGTAGGAGATCTTGGAAAATGCTAACTTTAGTCTGATAGCACTGAAAGCGAATGTCCCACCCTCCCTGCAATCGCCGTCCAAAGCCACGCCCCCTGAACGCAATACGCTCACAGACCAGAATACCAGAGACAACATTACAATAGGCTACATCAGTGGTTCCCAATTCCAGTCCTCGTACCCTAGCATCCAGACGCTGCACAGCGCAAAAACCGTGAATGCGAAGTTAAGTAAACTTTAATGTATTTCTCCTGCACAGGGAGTAGGGAGCAATGAACACTGTGTAGGATCATATCGATCGGAACACAGTTCTTGCAAGTAGCTCACTTCTAACAAGCTGGTTATCTGAATCGGGTGTGTTAACTAAGCGATACATGCAAAATATGCAGAGCGCGAGGACTGGAATTGGGAACTGCTGGGCTACATCATGTGTCATTCACCGGTGAGAAAACTTTATAGTACAGTTAGTAAAAGTACTACAATACTAAGGAAGATCGGGTTGTTGATGTTTGTCTGCCATTCTCGCTCTGTCTGCACAGTGTGTGTGAACGCGCTGATGATGTATCCTGTCTGCGCGAACAGGGTGCGCAGAGGTATGCAAATACTTATGTTTACAGACAGGTAGAAAAGCCAATTAAAACGCTCGGACTGAGCGTTTTGATTGGACGAACATTTCTTGGTCCTATGCCTTCCACAGAATATATAAATACAGATAAATACATGTAGACCACTTAACTTAATGATTGCTATCGGGATGTGAAGAGACTTTCAACCACCATAACAAAAAATGTTTCTGAAGACAATCACCTATTGCACCTTTAAATTAAACATACTCCACTAGGTCATTTAAAGTTTTGGAAAAGCCACTGCGTTTGTGGTTTTATCAAGGCAGTCTAGGTGGTATACTCACTGAGCCCAGGTCTTTATCATTGTAGAAGAGATGGGGAGTCAACAAAGAGTTCAGCAGGTGAGACAGGCAACAAAGCAGGGTGGGGAGAGACAGCTGGTCAGCGAGCACACATTTGGCCTGGGCCGTGGTGTTGGCTTACAGTCTCGCCCAATCCCATGCCTGCCTAGCAGACACGCAAGCCAGCCCGCTCCCTCATTCAGCCAGAGATCTCCAGGACATCTGGGAGTTTGAAAGGAGAAAAGATTTGTGAAAGTCGATCTTTTAAAAGGGGGAAGTTGGCCGGTGCTTTAAAGACAAGTGACAAATGAAACCTCTGCTTTTATGCTGGCATTGCATTTAGTAAATAGTGGTGCTGCCTGAAGTGGAGTCTAAAAGCTAGGCCTTAAGCCTAGGATTTCAAGAAAAACATGGAATGGCTAAATGAATGCAGTTGATTCAGAAGTTATTTTGACTACCATATGACATGTGACACTCTTTAACCATTTTCATAATTCTGTCTTGTTTTTTTTGTAGGGAAAATGTGTAACATCAACATTGATGAATGTGCCATCAACCCCTGTCACAATGGTGGAACCTGCGTTGATGGAGTCAGTGGCTTTACATGTCTGTGCAGAGAGGGGTATCATGACCCGACCTGCCAATCACAGCTCAACGAATGCCTTAGCAACCCCTGTATTCATGGACACTGTGAAGACAAAGTCAATGGGTGTGCATTATTTACATACATACACTGCCATATGAAAAGTTTGGGGACAGTAAGATTTTTTGTTAAGAAATTAATATTTTTATTTGGCAAGGATGCATTAAATTGATCATAATTGTAAAGTGATTTTTTTTTACATTTACAATGTTACAAAGCATCTCTATTTTGAATAAACGCTGTTCTTTTGAACTTTATTTATCAAAGAATCTCTGCTTTGAACACTGATAATTACAAGAAGTCTCTTAAGCAGCAAATCAGCATATTAGAATGATTTCCGAAGATTCTGTAGATAATATAAACATAAATTATGTCACCCTGCTAGAAAAACCAAGTACCAATACCAGTTTAAAATTGGTTTTTGCATGATCAATATGATCAAGATGGCATATTGGATCCAACCCCCCTGAAAACAAACATAGCTTAAACCAGCTTATGCTGATCTGGCTGGTCTTTTGACTAGTTTTAGAATAGGTTTGGCACTTTGGAGACCTTATACCAGCAAACCAGCTCAATTCAGCTTAAGATCTGATGTTTTGTTCTAGACCAGCTAGGACCAGCCAGAAACCATGTAAAACAGATCTCGTTTCTTACAGATATAACTGTATTTGTGACTCTGGCTGGAGTGGTGTCAACTGTGACATCAATAACAATGAGTGTGAGTCCAACCCCTGTATGAATGGAGGCACCTGTAAGGACATGACCAGCGGCTACGTCTGCACATGCCGCGCTGGCTTCAGCGGTTCGTATCATTTATTCTGCAAATGTATTGTAACTATGTGGTATGCCCTCTTGACCCCCACTCAAACACACAGTGTCTTTCTAACATTTGATTATAGGTCCCAACTGCCAAACAAATATCAATGAATGCGCCTCCAACCCTTGCTTGAATCAAGGAACCTGTATCGATGACGTGGCTGGATACAAATGCAACTGTTTGCTGCCTTACACTGGTATGAGTTTAGCTTTATTCGTGACATTTTGAGATTGTTATTTGTGGATTGTAATACTTTTCACCAGCATGTAGTATGTGACTGTTCAGCTGTTTAAACCAGTTTGAGAGTTTGGGAGTTGATGAAACGCTACTAATCAACTAAATCATAAAAAAGTAAAGCTATTTTATTTGATTCATTTTATTAGTTTACCTGTATTTTATCAGTTTACATCAGAGAGCTGTGAACATGCAAATGGGTTGTTAAACTATTGAAATATTAACTCAAAATCTCAGGGGGGATTTCAAGTACAAATTTGACTTCAAAGGGATTCGAGTGACAGAAATGTTTAAGAATGTCTGATGTAAACTTTTTTAAGTACTGATAGAAAAAAGATCTCTTCTGGTTACATATAAAATATATTTTTAAGTAAGTGTTTTATTTTTTAAAGACCATGATGACATTCTGACAATTAGCTTTCTTTCCTGTGTTGATGTATTTCCCATTGAAACAGGAAGTTGTGATGGGTTATTTCTTGTAAATAGCCAATAGCCTTTAGTTTAAGACATAAACATGAACAGTGATTTGCTAATTAAAGGAAGGATTCTCATTCTAGAAGCATTTTATTAAACACATTTTCAGATACGCCTGAAAGTGCAAAATTATTTATCAATATTTTTAGTGCACTTTCATGAAGAAAACCTTCTGAAGTTTTTTTTTTATCTATAGAATATTCTAAAGTACATTTTGACAAATTTTAAGAAATTTTATTTATTTATTAGCTGAATAATTAAAAGCCTGAAAAACAAAACAAAACTTTTTTGTACCTTTTTGATGGGGTCTTTAAATGGCTTTAGTGCGGCTATTACTTTTTGATAGATTTTGCTAGTTTTACTATACTTAAACCACTTTAAATTATGAGTAGTTTGTATTACAATGTCAAAGTCAGGAACAACAGATGCTCCTCCATCAATCTAGTTCCAGACTGTTGACAGAGGCCCCTCAAGAGCCCTACAAGTATCTCTGTTGACAATACAGGAAAATGTTTTCAACAGACGACACATTCTTTCCTCTCAATGTGTTATTTGACAAAACAGATAATGATGTTCTGCCTCTGGAACAGAAATCATATTAATTCCCAGTGACTATCTTTTTGGAAAAATCCACACAGCATTATATCAAGAATAACAAAAATCTAGTCGTACCAGGGTGGGAACAGTAGCCTGTCATGTTTCCTGTTTGCCCTACTTCCTCTCTCACAGAAACGCAAATGGCCAGACAATGGCAGGAAAACCTGCTGGCTTCCTGCAGGGGCCGGCCGTCGTGGAAACAGTTAGGCCAAATGTGCTTTGCTTTGCTAGGACTGACAGTCTTATCTCCAACAGAGAAAAGAGGAATTGGTACAGAACCTGTACTGAAACATAGTGTCACCTTCTAAATTTTTAGGCCTTCATAGAGGAAGAATGTCTCTTAAGAACATCTTAAATGCAAAACACATACTGAATGCCAAAACAATGTGGAGTTTTTCTAATGCTTCAGGTTTTTTAATATATTTTATCTTCCAGGTGAGAACTGTGAAACCCTGTTGGCCCCATGTAGCCCTAAACCCTGTAAGAATGGAGGCGTGTGTAAGGAGTCCGAAGACTATGAGAGCTTCTCTTGTGTGTGTCCTGAAGGATGGCAAGGTACAAAATTCACAAACTAACTAGAAATTATATCCTAGCCTCAATATTATGCATAACTACATTCATACTTTGTGCTCTACCTCAATTGTAGGCCAAACGTGTGAGGTGGATATCAACGAATGTGTCAAAAACCCTTGTCGAAATGACGGCATCTGTCAAAACTCTATTGGCAGCTACAAATGCAGTTGTAAATCGGGCTACACAGGCCGCAACTGTGAGACAGACACTGACGACTGCAAACCCAGTGAGTGTCCCATTTCAGCCTTAGTACAGTCTAGTTGATCTTGCCTTGATGTCTAACCCCGTCCTATTCCTGTAGACCCTTGCAGTAATGGTGGCTTCTGCAAAGACGCTGTGAACGCCTTCAGTTGCACCTGCCTACCAGGTTTCCGGGGGAGCAGATGTTTGGAGGACATTAATGAATGTGACAGTAACCCATGTAAAAACGGCGCGAACTGCACGGATTGTGTGAACAGTTACACTTGTACCTGTCCACCTGGATTCAGTGGGATTCACTGTGAGAACAACACACCTGATTGTACTGAGAGGTAACAACAGCAATCTTATTTGTATCAGTTCTTAAGTGTAAAAATAGTGACCCTTCACAGTCACTGTTTTAGCTGCAACAGAAAACTCTTACAATCAAGAGGCAACAAGACAAACACATATCGACGAAGCAGTAACAGATATGGACCACAAAACAATTGCCCAACCTAAAAATTCAAACCCTATATGCCATTTCTGCACAACAGTAGAGGTGCAAGCAAACATGCTGTTTTCACAAATATAAAACTCTTACAAATACTTAAGAATTTAAGTAATTGCCATCACATGAATAAATTATATTTTAAAATAGAAAACAGTTATTTTAAATTGTAATAATACTTCACAATACCACCGTGTTTCTGTATTGTTGATTAAATAAATGTAGTCTTTGTAAGAATAAGAGACCTCTTTTAAAAACAAAGCAAAAAAAAAAATAAAAAATCTGACATGAAAAGATATTTCAACATTATTGCTCTATACAACATGGCTATCATGGGAACACTGATCCCAGCTCAGTTTTCAGAGTCTCGTTGTTACAGTCTAGCCTTGTCAGTCAACCGATCTACCTCATGGTAAAGTGTACCAGAAAAAAAGCCTCTAGCACTTTTTCCTCCTCTGTTGTCCATTAGTGCCCCCTCTGGTAAACAAAAGGACAATGCAACTATAGAGTCATCACACACCTTTATATATTACTTAAAAAACTACAGGATGGTAAATGAATGTAGTAAATAAGACTGATAATCATAATTATTTTTTCAAACAGCTCTTGTTTTAATGGCGGCACATGTGTGGATGGCATCAACAGTTTCACTTGCCTGTGCCCAACGGGGTTCACTGGAAACTACTGCCAGCATGACATCAACGAGTGCGACTCCAGACCCTGCATGAATGGAGGCACCTGTCAGGACAGCTACGGCACATACAAGTGCACCTGCCCTCAGGGATACCATGGCCTTAACTGCCAGGTAACAAATCAAACGTTTAGGCAGCATGTGACATGGACAAAACTTAGCATGTATCCATCATACATTCATTGCTTATAGTGTTTCCTTGTTGATTCTGTAGTATAATTCAAAAATTTGCTGAAAAGTTATAAAATTAAATGAATATTTAATTATCACAATATTCCCTAAAATATATATACTAACATTTTTTTAATACATTTCTATTAATTCCACTTCTTTTAAGTAGTAGATGCCAGTAATTTAAAAATGGAGGCCTATTACTTTATATATTGATCTGTCCCTAATTCACATCAGCATTTATTTTAGAAAATGGACAGGAGCAGTGTTATTTTGTACAGTTTTACAATATTAAAGTTCCCTTTCAGTCAGTCACGTTCTACGTTACGTCAGTCGTGACTGACGAATTGGGATCTCGCCCGAGAGCCCAATCACCTTCGAGTGTAAACTAAACAAGACAATGACAGTTGGCGTGCGTGTTTCGCCATGCGCACCCCGACCCGCAGCGTGGGTATAAAAGGAGAGTGCGTGCAAATGCACATCAGCTTTTCGCTTCGGAGCAGAGCCTTCTCAGGATGAATCTCCGCGAGTGTTTGGAAGAAACAGCTGGCGGTGGTGTTACGGCGCGTAACACCAACGCGTTAATACCTCCTCATTAAACAGGGTGGGTATCCCCCTTGCCATGCCCCGCTCTAGCTCTTCCGGTTCTCTGAGGGCTACTTCGGTTCATGGTCAGGGAGACCTGAGGGTTACGGTGAGAGCTTACCCGTCGAGTACGTCTCCGCGGGCCTCTCATTCCGCAAGCATGGCGCACCACCTGGGGTTTCCGGACGAGTGTGCTGGATCCTCGGACAGGGCGGGGTCCAGCATCTTGTGTGGGACACAGGCAGAGGACAGGATGTCGATCGCTGCATCAGAGGGCGAGCTAGGCTCTGGAGATGAGGATTCGACTGCGCTGCCACCGTCAGGTAGAGTGGCGTTGCCCGAGTCAGATCCAGAGCTGACCGCTATGCTTTCCCGGGCCGCCGAGAGTGTCGGGCTGCACTGGAGGCCTCCTCCTTCTCCCGAACGCTCGAGACTGGATGATTGGTTCCTGGGCATTGGTGGTCAAGGAGCGCCACCTATGGCTGACCTTGGCGGATATGAGGGAGGTTGACAAGCATCGCTTCCTGGACTCCCCCATCTCCCAGGCCGGCCTATTCGGTGAAGAGGTGGAGGGCTTTGCCCAAAAGTTCTCCGCCGCGCAGAAGCAGGGCGCCCTCCTGCTGCCTCCACCTCTGCTCCGGCGCGGCCACAACAGCAGCCTTCACAAAGGCCGTCCCCCTCTCCTTTCGCCAATGGGCAGCAGGGTCCGGTTCAGGGACGCTATGCCTCCTCACGAGCCCCCTGCCCAGCTATGGAGCCAGGTAAGTGGTGCGCCGCACACTCAGACCCCACCCTCGGACGCACGGCCTCCCGGGTTGGGTGCCTGTGTTCCACCTCGCTGCCCCACTGCAGGTACGTCGGTGGTTTCCCTGGTCCCGCTAGTTTGGTCGCTGGGGGCCTGGTTAGCGCTCCCCAGGCCGTCTCGCTGGCTCATGAGAGCCATCAGACTCGGCTACACAATTCAATTGGCCCGGTGCCCTCCCAAGTTCAGGGGCATTCGGTTCACCTCGGTGCTGGACAAGGATGCTCCTGTCTTGCGTGCAGAAATCGCGGTCCTGCTGGCGAAGGACGCGATACAGCCGGTCCCTCCAGCTGAGATGAGGTCAGGGTTCTACAGCCCGTACTTCATCGTACCCAAGAAAGACAGTGGGTTACGACCGATCCTGGACCTGCGCGTACTGAACCGGGCCCTTCACAAGCTCCCGTTCAGGATGTTGACGCAGAAACGCATCTTTCAGTGCATCCGTCCTTTCGATTGGTTCAACTGGGAAAAGAGCAAACTCTCTCCGGTGCAGAGGATCTCTTTTCTCGGCATGGAGCTGGACTCGGTCAACCTCTCAGCACGTCTCTGAGTAGAGCGTGCGCAGTCGATGCTGAACTGCCTGGGGTCCTTCCAGTGCAAGACGGCGGTTCCACTGAAACAATTTCAGAGGCTCCTGGGGCATATGGCATCCGCAGCCGCTGTCATGCCGCTCGGGTTGCTTCATATGAGACCGCTTCAGCGTTGGCTTCACGACCGGGTCCCGAGATGGGCATGGCGACACGGCACTTACCGGGTTCCTGTTGCCCCGTTCTGCTGTCAGATCTTCAGCCCGTGGGCAGATCTTGCCTTTCTTCGGACAGGGGGGTCCCTTGTAGGGCAGTAGACGGTAAGTCTTTGGGGAAGCACGACTTAGTCATCAGGTTTCTCAGAGGGGCAAGGAGGTTAAATTCTCCGCACCCTCACCTGTTACCCTCTTGGGATCTCCCCTCGGTCCTGGCGGCCTTGAAGGGGGAGACCTTCGAGCCTCTGCAGTCAGTAGAGCTTAAGTTTCTGTCGTTGAAGACAGTGCTCCTCACCGCATTGGCCTCGGTCAAGAGGGTAGGGGACCTGCAGGCATTTTTGGCGTTTTCCATACGGATCCCAATTCGTCAGTCACGACTGACGTAATGTAGAACGTGACTGACTGAAAGGGAATGTGTCGGTTACTTGTGTAACCCTCGTTCCCTGAAGGAAGAAACGTAGACGTTACGTCCCGTCGCCACAGTTGCTGTACCAATGCTGTACTGCTGTACGGCCGGGGCACGTAGTCTCGGCTCCTCAGCGAAAAACTGATGTGTGTTTGCACGCGCTCTCCTTTTATACCCGCGCTGCGGGGCAGGGTGTGCGTGGCGAAACACACACGCCAACTGCCATTGGCTTGTTTAGTTTACACTCGAAGGTGATTGGGCTCTCGGGCAAGATCCCAATTCGTCAGTCACGACTGACGTAACGTCTCCGTTCCCTCCTTCAGGGAGAGACGTTACCTGTCCCTTTTCTTTGTTTGTAGCCCTATGATTTTAAAGGGATAGTTCACCCAAAAATGAAAATTTGATGTTTATCTGCTTACCCCCAGGGCATCCAAGGTGTAGGTGACTTTGTTTCTTCAGTAGAACACAAACGAAGATTTTTAAGTCAAACCGTTGCAGTCTGTCAGTCTTATAATGCAAGTGGATGGGAATCACGGCTTTGAGAGTCAAAAAACATACACAAACAAAACCAAATTAAACCCTGCGGCTTGTAATGATACATTAATGTGTAAAGACATGAAATGATCGGTCTGTGCAAGAAACTGAACAGTATTTATATGTTTTTTACCTCTGATTTTCACCGCAATGTCCGAACTGTCCTAGCATTACCGCCACCTATCTCTCAAGTGGACCATTGACACTCCTAATTGAGATTGTAGATAGAGTGGCAATGGTCCATTTGAGAGATAGGTGGCGGTAATGCACTTATAAGTCTGCGATCCGTCAGGCGCAGCCTGTTGTGAATGCGCTCAGGTTTGTGTATGTTTTTTTTACTCTCAAAGCCGTGATTACCATCCACTGACATTATAAGATTGATAGACTGCAACGGTTTGACTTAAAAATCTTCGTTTGTGTTCTACTGAAGAAACAAAGTCGCCTACATCTTGGATGCCATGGGGGTAAGCAGATAAACATCACATTTTCATTTTTGGGTGAACTATCCCTTTAAGGCATCGAAGGAGCACACTTGATGTGAGAGGAATGTCAATATAAATATATATATAGAACTTAATTTCTTTATATTAAACTAATTATACCAGTAACATTTACAAATAATATGCATGGATTTCAATTGTAATTTTAATCATATAGACACATTTCCTTTATTTCCCATTTTTCCCATTTTCTAAAACCAGTCTAATTAGAAAATACATTTTTAGTTTTCTCTGTATTTTTATACTTTAGAATATCACATTGTTAGCTTGGCAACAAACTAACATCAAACACTGTTATAGTCAATAGAATGCATAGTATAATTTAGCCTGGCCACTAGTTCCAGAAGTATTTTTGCCTTTGAGATTTTGTTAGTCTTTGTTAAACAATTAAAAGCTATGAGCCAAACGGTGTTTTGAATATTATTTATAGATTATTTTATTTTATAATATATTATATAATGTTTTATATATATTTATATTTTTTGCTTGTTTTAAGTAGTATATTATTTAAAAATAAATTAATTGCGATCTATCCTTAATTTATGTCAGCACTTTATGTCAAATACAATTAAATTAAAATGAAATATTTATTATGACTTTAAGAGGTTTGAACTGATGGATGCAAGAGTTAAAATGTGAACATTGAATGAATTCTTGTCTTGCAGGAGCTGGTGAACTGGTGTAAGCCGTCTCCCTGTAAGAATGAAGGTATCTGCAGACAGAGCGGCACTAGGTACAGCTGCCAGTGTCAGACAGGCTGGACTGGTTTATACTGCGATGTCCCCAGCGTTTCTTGTGAGGTGGCCGCCAAACAGCAAGGTAGGTTTGTTTGTATGTGCCTACCTACATACAAAAAAAATATGTTTGCAGTTCGGGCCAGTTCAGTGTTTCACAAATCTGCTGTGATGTTTGCTTCTACCACTTTTAGGTGTAGAGGTGGCCCGGCTGTGTCGTAACTCTGGCCAGTGTCTGGATGCTGGAAACACACACTATTGTCACTGTCAGGCTGGATACACGGGCAGCTACTGTGAGGAGCAGGTGGATGAATGCATTCCCAATCCTTGCCAGAACGGAGCAACCTGCACCGACTACCTGGGCGGCTATTCTTGTGAAGTAAGTGAAGAAAACCTGGTGGTTAGGGACAGAAGTGACTGTAGAAGAAGACATTTTAGGTTAATGCCTGCTAAATCTCCCTTCTTTGTAACAGAATTGCTTGTTTGGCAAAGAAGGAAGAAACCGCCAAGTAAACAGAAACAGGCTTGTTTTATGTTTGGCATTAATTCGCCTCGCTCCTTCTCTCGTTTCTTGAAGTGCGTGCCAGGTTATCATGGAGTGAACTGCTCTGATGAGATCAATGAGTGTCTGTCTCAGCCCTGCCAGAACGGAGGCACATGCATCGACCTGATCAATACCTACAAATGCTCCTGTCCTCGGGGAACACAAGGTCAGCTATCACTTCCTCCTCTGTTTTGCTCTTTTTGCCCATTCCACACTTCATTAATTAGGGCTTAACTGTTATCAGCAGGCTTAGACGTTTCTCTCTGATTGATGTAGTCATGCTTAATTACAGCTCATAGATGGACTTTTATTTTATAAAATGGATAGAAACTTTGTGTTATATTACCTCTTTGTCTGTATCTCTATGATTTTAAGGCATCATGGAAGCGTAAGAGAAATGTCAAAATATATAGATTTTAATTTATATATTTGATTTAACTTTTAGCAAAATGTATTATTACATTTTTATTTAAAGTAATTTTAGTTATATTTCATTTTCTTCATATTATAATTTATATTTATATTATAGAATTAGATTTAATTTATGTAATTCATATTATATAGACACATTTCTCAATGTAATTAATCATGATTTATCTACAATGAATCTAATTAAAACAGAAGTGTTTATGTTTGCTCTGTATTTTTATGTTTAGAGTATCTCATTGTTAGCTTTGTAACATGTTAACATCCATCTCTATTATAGTCAATAGAATGCTTTTTCAGTGGCATTGGTTCTGGAAGTATTTTTCCCATAGGGATTTTAAAAATGTCTTAGTTAAACAGTTAAAAGCCATAAGCCAAACAAACCAGCTACAGGATGAATCACAACATTACAAACCATGACTGAAGCAAATAACTGTTCAAATATTACAAACCATGACTTAAGCAAATAACTGTTCAAATATTAGAAAAAAGACAAAGGTGCAAAAATGTGCAGTAAGAACTTCAATCCTATGAAGCAATGCCAATGACAATAAAAAAAATTATATATATAATTTGCACCGCCAATGAAAAAAAAAAAAAAAAAGTGTATATATATAATTGGTTCTGAACCATTCGGTACGCATTACAAACTGAACGATTCGTTGTCCTAATCCTATTACATTACAAGGTAGCCCAAACGACATAACAGCCCCCAAAGAAAAACACGCTGCTCCAGTCAGGCATAGGCTGGACTAGCTTGTTCGTTGCAATATGGCTAGTAACTAGGGCTGGACAATAATTCAATATCAATATATATGGCAATATAATTTTTTTCAATAACGGTGATATGATTTTGAAACACATTTCCGATATTTCGATATACATTACCAGTGTTTCTAAAAAATGCTGGGTTAAATACAGCCCAGCGCTGAGTAAAATATGGGTAATGTATTTTTTTTTTTTTTTAGGAATTCCACTATTAAACATGATTATATAAAAAATAAGTTTCAATAATGCATGCAGATGGCTACAACAAAAGCATAAATCATTGATTGACATCCTCATAGCTCATAGGTCAGGTTTTAAAGGTTTATAAAGTTATTGTTTATTCCATTATGGAGAAAATTAAAGGTAATGTTATTCTAATTTTACAGTAGCCCCAACTGTTGCACTCTATTTTATTTAAGTCATGTTTCTTCATTCCAAATTAGTCAGTAATGACTATTATGCTGCTTTAGAGGACAGCTGTCTGTAGGCAGTATTCAATCAAGGCAGCTCACTAGGTTTTGTAACATTTAACAAATAACTACAGCCTGATAAATTCAAAAGCAATTTTACTGTATAGATTTGCAATAAAAAATCAGTATACTATGATACATACATTTTACAACTTGTGTATGTCTCATTTAGGGTTTTACAGGCTCAACCTGCGAGTATGACGCTCATGCCTGTGGGAGTCTCCACTGTAAAAATGGCGGTACATGCGTTTCTGGACACAAGAGCCCCAAATGCCTGTGCACCCCTGCCTTCACTGGTCCTGAGTGCCAGTATCCCACTGAGGGTCATTGCACTACCAATCCATGCTACAACGGAGGCACGTGCGAGTATATCTCAGAGGCCCCATACTACCACTGTATCTGTCCTACCGGCTTCAATGGCCTCTTCTGCCACATCCTGGACTTCAGCTTCCCAGGTGGCCCTGCTCGAGATATCACACATACTCCAGAAGTGACAGTGAGATGTGAGATAACAGAGTGTGAGAATAAGAAAGGCAATAAGATCTGTGACAGCGCATGTAATAATTACGCCTGCGACTGGGATGGAGGGGACTGCTCGCTGAACTTCAATGACCCGTGGCAGAACTGTTCGGGCACGCTGCAGTGCTGGCTCTATTTTAATAACGGGAAGTGTGATGAACAGTGTCACAACGCTGGATGCCTCTATGACGGATTTGACTGCCAGAGACTGGAGGGCCAGTGCAAGTGAGTTCTATTTGAGAATTTTTACACAAGTTTCAGGGAAAGGTACAAGTTGTACATTTGTAATCACAGGAAGCTTTAATTGGAAATCACAATTTTTAAACTCCCAGGCAATTTCTCTTCAGCAGCTCTGCAAGAGTCATGGAAATAAAAAATTTAAATCTTAAAGTTATGCAACATTTTCTATTGAAACTCAGCTCTTAAGTTTTGTTTTCTCTAGAATATTTTAAGTTATTATTTTTTCTACATTTCTGGTTTTATTAAAATCCAGTCTTACCCATTTTTTTTAAAGAATTAAAAATTTCTACTATATGAAATATACTATATATACTTTTGACACAGCTATAGAATTTCTGAGTGAAAATTATTTTACTCAAGTCAGTATTTTGTAGTAAAATATGTAATTAACTTTTAGCTAATTATAATTCAGAAACAGTTTCTTCAACATTGTTATTGATGAAATCCACCAGTTAGATGAACTGACTACTAAATAAAAACTAGAACTATAAAAAAAAGTCATTATTTAAAATAAAATTACTGAAATAACATTTACTGAAATAAAGTTAACTGTATATATATCTATACAGTATATATATACTGTATATATTATTTCATTTCAGAAAACCTTTCTCATTTTTTTTTAATTTGTTGTACTAAAATAAAAAATTAAATAAAAACAGGCATTTTTCAAAGAAAATAACAAAAACACCCAACAAAATGACTAAAATTTGAACTAAAATGAAAATGAAAATGGAAAATATAAAAATAAATTCTTATTTATAATATTAATGACAACTGTAATAGTATCTCAATCATACACCATTTGAGAATGAAAACTAAGACTATGATTATCTTTTAGCTTAATGCTAGTTGGTCAAACTAGTTCTCAAGACACATAATAGCTGTTTATGCAGCTGGTCCTTGGTCTTAAATCACTCTGGTGTATTTTTGTTACATGGTAGCTTGGCCAAGATGGTTTACAGACTTGTAGTCCAGCTCTCAAGACCATTTAGAAATCCTGTAAAACCCAGTATATATATACTGTATATATTATTTAATTTCAGAAAACCTTTCTCATTTTTTTTAATTTGTTGTACTAAAATTAAATAAAAACAGGCATTTTTCAAAGAAAATAACAAAAACACCCAACAAAATGACTAAAATTTTAACTAAAATGAAAATGAAAATGGAAAATATAAAAATAAATTCTTATTTATAATATTAATGACAACTGTAATAGTATCTCAATCATACACCATTTGAGAATGAAAACTAAGACTATGATTATCTTTTAGCTTAATGCTAGTTGGTCAAACTAGTTCTCAAGACACATAATAGCTGTTTATGCAGCTGGTCCTTGGTCTTAAATCACTCTGGTGTATTTTTGTTACATGGTAGCTTGGCCAAGATGGTTTACAGACTTGTAGTCCAGCTCTCAAGACCATTTAGAAATCCTGTAAAACCAGAATCAGAAGCTTTTTAGCTCTGTTTTCGAGAATGAATGCTATTTCTAAACTCTGCTCTCCTCTCTTACAGTCCACTCTATGACCAGTATTGCAAAGACCACTATTCAGATGGCCACTGTGACCAGGGCTGCAATAACGCAGAGTGTGAATGGGACGGGCTGGACTGTTCCAGCAACATACCCGAGAAGTTAGCTGCTGGACTCCTAGTTGTGGTGGTCCACATTTTACCCGACCAGCTCCGAAACAACTCCTTTGGATTTCTACGGGAGCTCAGCCGGGTCCTCCACACCAACGTTGTTTTCCGGCACGACCGCAAGGGAGAGGAAATGATCTACCCTTATTACGGCAACGAGCAGGAGCTGAGAAAGCACAACATCAAACGATCACTAGATGGCTGGAACGATGCTTCCAGCAACGTCTTGAGCTCCGTAAAAAGCAGCATTTACAATATAGTGGTGGAAGGAGGGAGAAAACGCAGAGAACTGGATGAGATGCAGATCAAAGGGTACGCATGTGACAGTCGAAGCCTCGTATGCTTTAAAAATGTGTTTGAATAAAAATCAATAAAATCATGCTTTTGATTTCCATCAGCTCGGTGGTATATCTGGAGATTGACAACCGCCAATGCTACCAACAAACCAACGAGTGCTTCCAGAGCGCCAACGACGTGGCGGCTTTCCTCGGTGCCCTGGCTTCCAGCGGCAATCTAAATATGCCTTATGTAATCGAGGCCGTCACAAGTGAGTGTTTGGCACGAGCATTGTCGTGTGCCTCACGTCTTCCCATAATGCCCTTAATCAAGACTAGGCCTCCCATCTTACTCAATGTATTCAGCACCAACCCCCCCTCCCCAACCTTTAACCCCACCACCTCCTACCGCGGATTACAGGGATCACTTTGAAGTTTGTACGTTTCTTCCATATAACAATGAAGCAAATGTTCTTTGTGCATTAGACAGACTAAACAATCAATGCGGCAGTCTGAGGGCAGATCCGTTGGCTCCAGGCACCAAAAATAGTTAATTGATGCAAATTATGTCAACTCATTTGGCCCAACAAGACACTCTCACAAACGCGCATGCAGCCCTATCATGGTTTGAATCTAAAATGATGGGGGCTGCTGCAACCTTAACCTTGTTGAATGTACCAGGACTTAATGCATCTCCAAGGGTTTAGGTGAGCAGAGTTTATCATTTCAAATCGTTAGTGGAGAGAGCATGAAAAAAGAGAGGAGAAAGATTGATCGGGAGTGTGCTAGAAGTTGGGAGTCTTTGTTATCTCGAAAATCCTAATAAATCCTTCGTCTTTACAGCTTAAAGTGTGCGCGGTAATTTGAAGTTCATTAATCCCTCCCTTTTTTCCCCTTAAAGAAGAACTGGTAAAGTTGTCTCCTGGTACCCTGGGCTGAGAAAGGGGAGAGGAGGTGTTCTTTCTTTTCTCTTTTTTCTGTCCTCTTCGTTTTCTTATTTGCCAGCTCCTTCTTTTTGATGAGAAGCAGTTAGCAATTCTGATTACTACGAACACGTGCCTTGCCGTAGTTTGTCCGCCTAATCGTCTTCCAATTTGTGCCTCATCGTTGCGTGAGGAACACATTCTTGTCTCTTCTGTGGGTTTGACATGTCAACTGTGCTTCCTGTAGCAGGTAAGATTGATGGACCGTCATCTATAGAGCTCTATCCAGTCTACGTGGTTCTGGCAGGACTGGCGCTGCTGGCCTTTGTCGCCGTGGGAATGGTCGCGTCCCGTAAACGCCGCCGGGAACACGGTCAACTCTGGTTTCCGGAGGGTTTCAAGACCAGCGAGCCCAGCAAGAAGAAGAGGAGGGAGCCGGTCGGCGAAGACTCCGTCGGTCTGAGGTCAGTTGCGTTATCTTTGGGGGTCGAGTTTGAAGGGACAAACTATTATGGAGGGAAAGTTTTTCATTTTAAGTAATGATCATCTGTTGAGTTTAATTTAATTAACTAAGTGGTTTTAGGAAGAAGGTGGAGGTTGATTACCAATGATGGCTTTTGGTGTTGGAGAACAGTCTTTAAAGTATTAAAGTAATGGATTATTTTTCTAAAAACAGGCCACTTAAGAACTGTTCAGACATTTCATTAATGGATGACACCCAGAATGAATGGGGAGAAGAGGAACCATCAGACACCAAACGCTTCAGGGTGAGCAGAGCAACACATTTCTCACTGACAAGATATTCACATACTATAGAAGTGTCTTACAATTAGTACTCTTGCACTAATTAATAATATTAATTCAAATGTCATCCTCTTATTTTAGTCTGAGGAGCAGGTGATGCTTGATTTAGACCATCAGCCAGATCACCGGCAGTGGACGCAGCAGCACTTGGATGCAGCAGATCTACGCATCCCATCCATCGCTCCCACACCCCCTCAGGGCGAGATAGAGAATGACTGCATGAATGTCAATGCCCGAGGACCAGGTTAGGCATTGTTGTATAGTTAATTTTTTTCCCCATGTAATAATGGCTTTGTTATTGGATATTGGTGACTTTTTAATTAATATTTAATACAATAATTTAATATATTTAAATGTAATTGTAATAAAATGTTATTCATGCAAATTTAAATTCTATTTATAATAATATAATTTGATTATAATTAAATTAAAATATTGATATTAAAAATATTATAAAATTAATTTTATTCATTCAAAATTCTAACTTTATTATATTTGCTTTAAGTTATATATACAAAAATAAAAAATGTGGCCTCATTGACTAGGTAATTTTTAGGTAGATAAATAGAATATTTTGGCTGATTATATTTTTGCTGGGAAATCATATTACTTGTCTGCGTAGTTCTAATTCTTTGCTTATGGATTACACCTGTTCTCCGGTTTACACATGATGTGTGTGCGCACGCTGTGGAGTGCTGGGATGAGGAACTGAATTGAGCTCTAAGTAGGAGTTAATGCTCAGGGCCCTTTGGGGAAAAGAATCCACTTCAAAGGCTCTGACTGAAAGCTGTAAACCCTGGGGACTGAGCACATTTTTACCAGCCTTACCGATTCATCCTGTGATATCATTCTGCTTACATGTGTTTTGTTAATTAAACTCTTTATGATATGCTCATCCTCTCTTTCTATAAGCACCCCCTGACAACACTTTAAGATTGTCAAAGGCAACATTCTTTTGCTCTCTCTCTTTGCGAGCAGTTTTTCCTTTTTTTTCCTCTTTGTGTGGATTGATGTTTTTAAATTGACCAAATCAGGCCTGATCTGGGAATAGCTATTCTTTTGAAGCCGAGAAGCCCCTGTCGAAGTCAGCAAAGAAAGCAGCTTCTCAGAGGTGATAATACTCTGTTTTACCAGCGGTTGAAATTTCAAAGCGCGGCCCTCGTCCCTGAGATTTACCAAACCTCCACACTTGATTACAATCCGTTATCAAAGCCATCTGGGGCGATTCAGAAAGAGAGTGCATCAAATCCAACTTCAATTTGTTTGTTTCTTTGCCGTTACTTTGGTCCATCACTTTGAGGAAAACATTTCTTTAGGTTTCAATTTTTTTTGCTCTTTCAGTGGACTTTCAGTGTTTTATCTTCAAATTGTATAGTAGAAATAACGAAGAAAACCTGAAATATGGAGAGAAAAAAATTCTAATAATAATGGAATTTAGAATTTGAAAAATGAATGTCGCCTTAAAGTCGTATAAATCTTGTAAACATAACATCTTCACTTTCTTTTTCCTTTCTAGATGGCTTTACTCCTCTCATGATCGCATCTTGTAGTGGAGGAGGGCTAGAAACAGGAAACAGCGAGGAAGAGGAGGATGCTTCAGCCAACGTCATCAATGATTTCATCTACCAAGGTGCCAACCTTCACAACCAGACAGACCGTACGGGTGAGACAGCCCTGCACCTGGCTGCCCGTTATGCCCGCTCAGATGCTGCAAAAAGGCTCCTGGAGGCCAGTGCAGATGCCAACATCCAGGACAATATGGGACGGACTCCACTACATGCTGCTGTGGCTGCAGATGCACAAGGGGTCTTCCAGGTATGTGAGGAAATACAGAATAATAATAAGGATGCTTAAAAGGGGTCCTATTATGCTTTTTCACTTTTTCAACTTTAGTTAGTCTGTAATGTAGCTGTTTGAACTTCTGCGAAGTTACGAAGCTCAAAGTCCAATTCAAAAGGAGATATTTTATTTAACAGAAATCACTTTTCAAAAACTTCAACGAACGACTCGTTTGGACTACAACACATATTTTCTGGGATTTGTGATATCACAAATATCGACGAATGGGACGAGACCTGGTTGAACTGCTCTAGAGAAGGCAACGAGTGTTATCACTATGTCGGAGATACGCTAGCTTTCCCAAGGCAGACAAACTTAGAGTGGTTACAGTCATCCGGGTTTAAATCGCGCTCAAATTGATTTGATATTGATGCAATATTTACACTGAAGCTCGCAGGCGGCCGCTATGGTAAGGGGCATGACATTTCCTGACCAGGCGCCGAGTTCTGCCAATCACAACACACACTGGCCCAGCTAACCAATCACAGCATATTTCGTATTTCAGAAGGCGGGCCTTCATTTGATACAGGAACCATTCGAGCCGGTCAAGCCAGACTGGGGAGAGAGGTGTTGTAATAATGTAAAATATGTGAAAAATAATGTGTTTTTCGAACAACCTAGTATGAGAGTCTGTTCTAGTACACCCCCAAAACAAAATCAAGACTTTGTAAAAGAGCATAATAGGACCCCTTTAACATTAGGCATTTCCACTGATTTCGGCATCATTATCTCTGTTTTCTGAAACATGTTCACTTTTGTCCTTATGCAGATTTTGATACGGAACCGTGCCACAGACCTGGATGCCCGCATGCATGATGGCACTACACCTCTGATACTGGCAGCAAGACTTGCGGTCGAGGGCATTGTGGAGGAACTCATCAACTGCCATGCTGATGTCAATGCCATTGATGATTCTGGTATGACTAATACACTGCCATACTCAAACACTGTCAAACATATTATTGTTATTAATTATTGTTAAATCTACAAGTTAAATCAGAAAACATTAAACCAAAAAAAAAAGTGTCCAGCAAAAACCAGGTGGCACCTCATGAAGTTGGTTGGGAGAAGATAAGATATACATTACCATTCAGTTTGGATCAGATTTTTTATTAATACTTTTATTTTGCATTCAATTTATGAATTTAATTCAAATCTAATTTAAAAAATGCGGTTCCTTTGCACTTTCTATTCATCAAAGAATCCTAAAAAAGTGTATCACAGCGTCCACAAAAATATTAAGCAGCAAAACTGTTTTCAGCATTATTAATATTAATAAATTATTCTTGAGCACCAAATCAGCTTATTAGAATGATTTCCGAAGGATCATGTGACACTGAAAACTCGAGTAATGATGCTTTGCTATCACAGGAATAATTACATTTTAAAATATATTAAAAAATTGTTATTTTAAATTTCACAATATTACTGTTTTTACTGTATTTTGTTCAAATACTTGCAGTTGAGCATAAGAGACTTCTTTCATTAAACACTGAAAATATTTGAGCAACCTCAAACTTTTGATGGCTAGTGTAAGTTTTGATGTATTCATATTGTTTGTCAGTACACAATCGACAATGTTTAATTTGATTTGTTTATTAATTTTTATGACTTTACTATTATTCTAAAATGTGTAAAATAGTAATAATTAAGAAGGAGTTGCTTTGTCCAAACATTTCACTGGTCACATATAATATGGTTAGATTTTACTGCTAATGTATACTAATTTGTTTTTAGATTTATTACTATTTTATCTCAATTACATATATTACTATTGTTGGTTTCTTAGTAAATGTAATTGAGCACATGCTGAAGCGGTTTCTGTTTGTGCTACAGGTAAATCTGCACTTCACTGGGCAGCCGCTGTGAACAACGTAGATGCAGCGATGGTATTGCTTAAGAACGGGGCAAATAAAGATATGCAAAACAATAAGGTAAGTAGCACTTTATTAGTTTGTATCACAAATAATGCTATGATATTTTTGAAATAACACGCTTCACATAATAGTCGTACTTACATAGTACAAAAACTTTTCATTTTTTCAAAATGCTCTTGGCTTACCAATTCTTTTCCCACGTTCAGGAGGAGACTCCTCTATTCTTGGCGGCAAGAGAAGGAAGTTACGAGACTGCTAAAGTTCTTCTCGAGCATTTCGCTAATCGAGAGATCACGGACCACATGGATCGGCTCCCACGGGATATCGCTCAGGACAGAATGCATCACGACATTGTGCGGCTCATCGACGAATACAACCTGGTCCGCAGCCCTCCCATGCACAGCGCTCCTTTCTGCACCACCCTCTCCCCACCTCTCTGCTCCCCCAACGGCTTCATGGGTAGCATGAAGCCCTCCGTACAAAGTAAAAAACCCCGCAAGCCAAGCGCAAAAGGCATAGGTTGCAAGGATGGCAAAGATATGAAAGTCAAGAAGAAGAAGGCACAAGATGGAAAGGGAAACTTACTAGACAGCTCAGCTGTGCTCTCGCCGGTCGATTCCTTGGAGTCGCCCCATGGGTACATATCTGACGTCGCCTCCCCACCCCTGATGACATCACCCTTTCAGCAATCACCCTCCATGTCGCTTAATCACTTACATGGTATCTCAGACACCCACATGGGCGTCAGCCATCTGGGAATGGGAAACAAGCAAGACCTGGCCCATATTCAGTTTGATCCGTTACCCCCATGTCTCACCCATCTTCCAGTGGCCGGATCTAACGGCTCAAACATCATGAACGGCCAATGCGAATGGCTCGGGCGGATGCACAATAGCATGGGTCCGCAAAATCAATTCGGAGGCATGAGGAACGCCTCAGGTCAGGCCAGCCTTCACCAAACCGGCCTGATGGCGTCTCTTCACAATGGCCGTCCCGTCACGCTGTCTCAGATGATGAACTATCAAAGCCTGCAGAACACACACCTCACCACGCAGCCGCATCTAATGCAGCAGATGCAGCAGAACATGCAACAGAGACCGCAGCAGACAAACATCCAGCTGCAGCACCAGAGCTCCAATCCACCCAGCCAGAACTTACTCAGCGGTGAGTTGGGTGGACCGGAGCTCCAGCAGAGCATGCCCATCCACACCATCATCTCCCAGGAGACCCAGCTGTTGAACCCATCTTCTCTGGGTCCCAGTATGGCGGGAACGCAGTTCCTGACGCCACCTTCCCAGCACAGTTACTTAGCCCCAATGGACGCCAACACCCCCAGCCACCAACTCCAAGTGCCTGACCACCCTTTCCTCACGCCGTCTCCGGGTTCACCGGACCAGTGGTCCAGCTCGTCGCCCCATTCCAACATGTCTGACTGGTCGGAGGGCATTTCCAGTCCTCCCACTAGCATGCAGTCGCAAATTGGACACATACCGGAGCAGTTCAAATAAAAAACAAAAAAATTGAAGGCACCATAAGCCTGCTCACTGAAGGTCTTTTATATGCCTCTTGTACTAACCATTTTTTTTTATTTATTGATATTTTGTTATTTATAGCTACTTCTTTCACAATTTATTTTCAAATTTGGGCACAAGAAATGATCTTAAAAATAATGAAGAAGAAGGAGGTAATTTTGTTTTTATGTAATACTATCGACCACAATACACTGTACTCAAATGTACACACTGGGTATTTATTGGTCTTAAAATATGCCTGTTTTTTATTTCAGTTAATCAGCCTTCATTTTTGTTTGATTAATTATACCTAATATTGTATAAATTTGTAAAATCGCAAAGTTCTTGTACGGGCATTGTAGAGAGCATGTTTTTATACAACAAACTTCAGTGTTAAAGTAGATAAAGTGTTGTTTGAAACAAGCTGCTTTTCCGTTACTAGAAGATGAATGGTTACATTTGTTTTGTGTTATTTCTTATATTTGTTATGATTAGGTTCTCATCTTTTTTTTATGCTACAAGGTTTATACTACAAATTAGTAGAGGTATTATAATTGAACATTTGTATAGTTCAAAGTGATTTGCTGTCTTTTCTTTTCTTTTCTTTTCTTTTCTTTTCTTGTATATTAAATTCCTGCATAAGCAGATTTCTAAACGTCCACTGTGAGTGTGGATGTAAAAGTGAGGATCTGAGCTTCTTACAGGAAATACTTGATATTGCCTTGTATGAAACAGGTTCCAGTATCAAGTGCTCTGTATCTTTTTCCTCCAATTTTGTAGAACTGGTCATGTGGCCAAAAGTGTCTGGGGTTTTATGGAGGTGTTTCAAATTGAACTGCTCTTTACTGTACTTCAGTTTTGTTACTTCGTTTGAGCCTATGGCTAATGTAAATAGATATATTGTATGCGTTTGTCATGTAAATAGGATTTTGTTTCAGAAATCTTAAGTGTGCCATGGAAATTCTAAATATTTTAATGCTACGTAGTTATGTTTTCTATCATATGCGGAACATATTTTTTCTCAGTATCACTGGGGTAGAGATAAACATAGTATAAAAAATGTATACACACAAATGATTAGAGGATATGACATTCAGAATAACATAATTAGATGATTTATGACTCACTATTTATTGTCCACCAATAGTTTTCCACAAAAATGAGTTAAAAGGTCCCCATAAAGGGAAATGGTGGTATCATATGTCCTCTTTAAGCCATCAGTACTTCCGAGTTCATCAGATTTGAACAGCACTGAGTAGCCTATTGTCTGTGAATGTTACCTGCAAATGTGTCGTTTACATGCAGAGTATTTTCTGTCAGTTCTACTGTCTGTACAAATTTCTTTGATTAATAAAAGATACCAATGTGTATTCAAATTTCAGTCTGCTGTAACGCTTTCTTTATGGCCTGTCTAGCTTATTTACCAAGCCTATTTCTTACACACTTTATTTTGAGCGATATCAAAGCAACTAAAAACAGATACATTGACGTAGCAAACATTAAAATGGTTTGATTTTGCCCCCTTATTCTATGCAAAGCTGGGTTTGAATATCAAAGAAACATCATTTTTTAAAAATATATTATGAAATTATTTACGGCATGAGCTAAACTTAAATGGGCATATCAACGGCTGGTAATGATTTTATTGCATTAGCCTGCAGCGCCATCTGCTGAAATGCTTGTGACTATCAACAGCGCCCTCTGCTGCTGAGAGGACAAACGCATGTAACGCAGTAAAAGCAGGAGTATTCACTCTTACCTACAGCGGGGGACAAACAGCCTTCAAATGTCCACTTTAGGTACTATAGGTACCAGTATAGGTATAGGGCTCATTGTGTGAGGCTCACCCATACAAATGTAGTTCTGGCCCCAACAACAGCTCTGTTACTACTGATAATTAATTAATTACACAGACCTTGAAATCCATGGGTCTGTTGTGATGACACAAGACTTAGCTAAATATTAATGAAAAGACATTGATAGTCATTCATTCTGATGCTGCTAAATAACCTCTGACCATCCTTTTAATAATTATGGTAATGGTTTTAGAACAATGTCTGTATATCAGTAGTTCAACCTCTTTGATTATTAAATATATCATGATTCATGCCAGTGTTCCCAACGCACTGAACTGTAGACCACTGTGTTACTTGTACAGTATGTGACACTGCACATAAGTGTTGAAACATGGTGCTTCTTTTAGACAATTTTCAACTTACCGTTCACCACCTTTCGAGTTGCAGCCAATAGAAAATTCACATGAAAAAAATCAAACAAATATGGAATAGAAACTGATTGTAGATACTCTAGATATACAGTGATTTACACAAAATAACGTCAAAGGCATATCATGACATTCAAGTAAAACATAATTTTTCTGCAAATCTATCTGACGTACACGTCAAAAGCAAATGTCGCCTAATGCACCTTCCACATGTTTACTGCTTTTTGTCAGACACTTTTGTTTTTTTCTTTCTTTCTTTCTTTATTTGCATCCATTATGACACTGTCACTTATGCTTACCAAAGCCACATTTAATCAAAAATACATTAAAATGAGTATTATAAAAATGATTACCATTTAAAATAACTCATCCTCTGCTCTATTAGAATTCAAATGTAATTTATTCCTGTGACGGCAAAGCAGAATTTTCAGCAGTACTCCAGTCTTCAGAAATCAGAGATCCTTTAGAAATCCTTCTAACATGCTGATTTGGTGCACAAGAAACATTCCTTATTAATATCAATGTTGAATGGTTATGCCCGACCCCAAATTTTTGCACAGTAT
Organism: Sinocyclocheilus grahami; assembly: GCF_001515645.1. Taxonomy (NCBI): domain Eukaryota; kingdom Metazoa; phylum Chordata; class Actinopteri; order Cypriniformes; family Cyprinidae; genus Sinocyclocheilus; species Sinocyclocheilus grahami. The sequence continues at coordinate 87,502 of NW_015505633.1, forward strand.
AGTCTATTGTGTACTGTACTTTAATCTGTGCCACATCTGCCATAACGTTTTGTTTATACTGTATATACAATAAAGTGATAATGCCATGATGTCAAGCTGTCTACTTGCACAAACTGGTGACAAATACTAAACAATCTAAACCCATTCAATTTGTCTTGTCTACACAATTTTGACCACAATAAAATTTTCAGGCTGATGGACTTATGTCATTTATGTTGCCGGTTCATTAAGTAAAAATTGATTAGTTTCTGAGGACAGGACCCTGCACTAACAGAGCTCTATGAGATTTTGGGGGATGGTTAATGCTATGCATGGGTTTTGCTGACACGTCCCGGTTTAAAGATGATGAACACCTGGGGCCAAATGCATAAACTTAGCCACAGTGGTGTAATGTAACAAAGTAATAATACTTCATTACAGGGGCGGATTTAGTGATTTGGGGGCCCCAGGCAAAATACAGGAATGGGGCCCTATACAATTTCACACATTTACAACCTTGAGGTTTGTTTCACTGTTGCTCGCTGCTGCACGACCGTGTCCCATAGTTGTCTCTAATCTTTTTGATTTTTCATGTACATGTTATAAATAAAGAATTTCTTTAATGTTGTAAATCCCTTGTTCACATTTAAACAGGTTATAATAGTATTAGTGTAGGTTGGACACTAGGTGGTGCGTTGGGGTAATTTTCACTATGCAATTAGCGTATCTACACAACGCAAGGCTGTCTAATTCTAAACTTTAAAATGTACATTTATTTTTTATTTATTTTAATTGCACATTTAAATTAAACTGAAGGAAATTGTAAATTTACATGCTTAAGGATTATTTCAACCAAAAGTGAAGTGTGCCTGTGTGGAAAGTGACTGTGCATGGTCCTTCTTGGGTCTTTCACAAAAACGAGTGAGCGCCATTTAAAAACATTTAAATATATAATATGCGCTGTTGGTTAGTATTAAAATTATAGCTTGAGATGCATGATATTTGTAGGGCCCTATGAAATCCGTTTTATTTTTCCCAAATTATCCTAAGTTTTCTTTTCTCTTTTTTTTATAATATAGTTTATATTTATCTTTTTTTCCGTTTTAATTTTTCTGGATTCAGTTTTTTTTTATTATTATATTCAATTTTAACAAAAACATGTCTAATTAATACAAATCATGAAACTTGTTTAATTTAACAGCAATTTAGGCCTATTAAAAGTTT